>NW_028124580.1:0-71131 GCF_965194825.1 Balaenoptera physalus
TAATTGAAATAAGCATTCTATAAATGAGTCCCCAGAATTGATCGATTTAACCAAGATCTGGTTCTTTGAAAAAAAAAAACAGACCAAATCTCTGGTTATTCTGACCATGAGGAAAAGGATCAACACTAATAGTATGGAAGGGTATAACCACAGTCAAAGAAGTGTTTTTTTAAAAAAGATTACTGTATGCAACTTTAGGCTGATATATATTTTTTTTTCCTTTTTTTTTTTTTTTTAAATATGAATGGCTGGATTTTATTTATTTATTTATTTTATTTTTTTGGCTGTGTTGGGTCTTCGTTTCTACGCGAGGGCTTTCTCTAGTTGGGGCAAGCGGGGGCCACTCTTCGTCGCAGTGCGCGGGCTTTTCACTGTCGCGGCCTCTCTTGTTGCGAGGCACAGGCTCCAGACGCGCAGGCTCAGTAGTTGTGGCTCACGGGCCTAGTTGCTCTGCGGCATGTGGGATCCTCCCAGACCAGGGCTCGAACCCGTGTCCCCTGCATTGGCAGGCAGATTCTCAACCACTGCGCCACCAGGGAAGCCCTAGGCTGATATATTTTAAAACCTAAATTAGATGGGTGATTTTCTAAGAAAATATAAATGAACAGAATTGACCAAGAAGTTTTAAATCCTAAGTAGATCATTAATAATAGAAATTTAAAAGACTGTCAGTAATCTGTAGACCTCCCCACCTCTAACTATGTGCCCTCCAGGAATTTTGTACAAATATATGTGCCCACCAAAAGTATGAGAGGATGTGTTTCTTCATTCCTTTGCCAACTATGGGTAGTATCAGTCTTTTAAATATTTGCTAATCTAATGTGTGAAAAAACTCATTGCTTTAAGTTGCATTTTTTAAATATTAGGTTTCAGAGATTGCTCTTTACATTTCCTGTTTTGAGAATTAGCTGCTTATATCCTCTGAAGGATATAATTTACATGCCCATTTTTCTCTGAAGAATTTTTCTTATTAATTCTTGAGCATTATTTATATTGCATTAATAGTGTAATAGCATTGTTGTGTACTCAACTTCTTTCTTTTTTCCATGCTAAGAAAGATGTCCCCAACCGCAAGATTATAAAAAAGTATTCTCCTTTTTTTTTTTTTTTAATACTTATTTAGGGTGGAGGGCAATGCATTTAAACACTTAATCCACATGGAATTTATTTTGTGTGTCTAGATATAATTTTATTGCCAAATGTTTAGCTAATTGTCAGTAGAGATTTTTAAGTAAGAAAGTGATACTCATAAATTAATTTATGAGAAGAAACTAAGCTGGACTCTCGTCACTTGGACTTGGTAATTAATAGCCGTGGTTCTTTGGAAATTTCTACCCAAAGCAACTAAAATACTATGCAAACACCTTATCAAAATGGAGAGATTGGAAGAGGAAACTAATTCTGACTGAAATATGAAGGAGTTTTATTGATTAAAGTTGAAGTTAGATCAAAACATCCAAGTGAAAATATCTAAAAACATAGCTACGTATGACCTCATGAGTATGTCATGAGTGGAATAAAGATTTTAGAGCCATCCATGTAAAAAAGGTGATCATAATCCTCACAAATACTAAAGCTAAGAGGAAAGATTTCAGAGAATGCAGAGAAGAAAAGAGAGTGAGAGGGTCACTTCCAGACCATAATTTTTCAAACCTGATAGAAAATCCTTTGGGACTTAAGTCATCTAGCTCTACCACCCTCTACAAGATTTTAATGATCATTTGCTAACCTTCCAGTTTTTCCTGTATATTAATTGAGGACTTTAGCTCTTGATTTTCTTTCTTTTCTACCCCAAACCCAGCCACTATCTGGGAACCTTACCATCCTGTTAGTTTCTTGACCTCGGTTCTAATGACAAGTACTTCCATTACATTTTAACTCTACAGTCTCATGGCCATACTTTGAATTTTGGCATTATTCAGATTCGTTATGTCTCTGCAATCTTTACTCATTCATGTATGAAAAGAAATTTTCTGAGGACCATTCTGCAGGCGCAATGCATTTTTGATTTGAGGGGGAGGATATATTAGAGTTATCATCTACCACACTTGCAGAAATAATTGACCAGTTCTGATTTTCTGATGGTGACTAATAGACAGTTATCACCTTAGTTCCTGCTTTTAGAAGTTCTAATCTTGCCTTTCAGAATTAAATCTACGTCAAAATGTTATTTTGGGGGCAGACAAGCTAGTAAGTTTTGGTACTGAAACGCCAGTTGCCAGTTTGAACTGTGCATAGCTAAAAACTTTTCACAAGAAAAGACTGTCTTTTGGTGCCATCGACTGTATTTCTAATTTTGACTCTGTCTTATCAATGTGTATCTCTGGTCCTAAACTTTAGTGGTTATAAGTAAATTAGCATAAACCCATTTTTCTGAAAGAAAAGCATCTTTCGGCAGGCACCTTGCTGGCAGCAGGTCGGCAATAACAATCTTCATACATGAAGAATAGCTGTATACGGTGATGTAAGAAAATACAGCCTTTTTCCTATATTAGAGATGTTTTCCTAAGTTCAGTTTCCATCTAAGAAGTCATTATTTAATTGAAAAGCTTTCTCCCCCCCCCCCCCGGGTCTCTATGATGGTTTGTCTGATCAATGAACACGGGAATGCGGGAATGAATTTCACCTAGATTTTAATTAAACTAAAAAGTACTACAAAAAGCCTGAAACATCTCTGAGATGGTGGCAGTTACTTTTCCCCCAGTTGTAATAAGGCATTAACAGGTGAGTTTACTCTCACAATAATAGAAATTATAACAGAAGAAGCCAGCCAGTGTGTATCTCCTTTCAAGACGCTCTGCAACAGAAAGCTTAAATCATGGTAGCTGATAATGTGAGTTGACTTGTAGTCACTTCAATCTTTATGTGTAAGCCCAGTTGCAGAGAACAGAGTGGGTTGATTCACATCCAGGCGCTCAGGGATGATGAGATCATTAGAGGAAATGCCTGAGACTCTCCCACGGACTAAGGAAAGTGGATTGTTGTGGTTTACCGACAGCATCTGTAAATGAATTCAGCAACAATTCTATGTTCTAGCCCATGGTGGGTCCTCAGCACAAATTGTCACACACAGTGCAGACCTGTGAATTGTGGTTACTGATTCAATCTGTGGAGGCCAAATTAGCGTGACGGCACGGTTCTGACGGTTTGCACTTAGCGCTAGCCATAGTGTGTGTAGCGCTGCACCAAACGTACAATACCCAGCGCCCACATTTTTGTTCGGACTGTCCACTGTTAAATGGAAATGACGCTGTTGGTCACCTTCCATTGTTCTTGTACCCCTGATTCAGTAACAGAAGATGTAAGAACTGAGAGCCCGAGAAGCTTTTTTCTCCAAATAAGGCTTCATAATCGACATGTATTTCAGTTTGCGTACATGAATAAACACATTGTTATAGCTTTCTTGAGATCCTTAACATACCATAAAAGTCACCTATTTAAAGCGTACAGTTAAGTGTGTTTTAGTGTATTCACCGAGTTGTGCAACCATCACCCCAATTTAATTTTAAGACATTTTCAACACGTACCATAAGCACACTATGTACATTAGCAGTCACTCATTTCTCCCAATCTCCCACCGCTGCCCCAGCCCCTGCCCCGGCTGTGGTTACTAATCTGCTTTCTGTCTCTATAGATTTCATTATTCTGGACATTTCATGTAAATGGAATCATACAACATGTGATCTTTTGTGACTGGCTTCTTTCACTTAATATTTTCAGAGTTCATCTACATTGTAGCATGTATTCATTCCTTTTTATGACCAAATCATATTCCACTGTATGAATGCTCATATTTCACTTATCTATTCATCAGTTACTGGACATTTGCATTTCTTCCACTGCTTGGCTACTATTAACAAAGCTGCTGTGAACATCCATGTACAAGTTTTTGTGTGGACGTATTTTACATTTCTTTTGGGCATATGCCGACGAATGGATATACTCTGGATAATACGGTTAACTCTATATTTAACCATTTGAGGAACTACCAGACTGTTACGCAAAGTATTGTTACCATTTTGCATTCCTAGCAGCAATGTGTGAAGGTTCCCATTTCTCCACATCCTTGAAAACACTTGTTGTCGTCTGTCCTTTTGATTTTCACCATCCTAGAGGGCTAACTAGATACATTTTGTTGAGAAAGAATTTATTTTTAGACTATTTTCTATTTTTAAATGTTTACCGTTTTATAGGCAGGAATGAACTTAATCAGAAAGATTGAAACTAGAAGCAGAAACACACACACCAAGGCTCCTCATTTAATCCGATGTAAACGTGTGTGCTTTACACCCAGCGGTGCATACCATGTCCTCTGGAAGTGCCAGAGGTTCTCAGACTCGTTCTCGGAAGGGACCGTCAACACTCCCGCGGCCTCTGCTCCACAGGGTGCTCCAGCCTCTGCTTCAACAGCTCCACCACTCACTTGCCGCTCATTGGCAACTTGTTTCATTTGTCTAAGGCTCCAGCTGGCAAAGGTTTTAAAACTTAAAAAGATCCAAAATCTGCCTGTACTAGATTTCCTGGCTCTGCTTCCAGTTCTGCTCTCTGAAGGCACAAAAGAGACCTAATCTTCTACCTCTCAGGTCCCCACTTCCTTCCCTGAAGTATTTCCCCTCAGGTCTTCACTCTTTGAACCATTTCTCACAGGTCATCCTTTCTACTCCCCTTTCCTAAGTTGACAGCTTCTGGGTCTATTTGTTGACATCCTGTTTTTAAGCATGTCCCTTTGAACTAAGCATGTTGTGCTTCAGATGGTGACAGAGGATCTATCATCTTCCTTTCTGTAAGCTAGAACATTTCTATGGCCTTACATATGTTTTACTCCTATTGAACTCACCAAAGCCATTAAACCTTTATTGCCACACTCTTCCTTGTAAGTTTTTGTTTTGTTTATTCTCATTTCTTAAACTGATAATACATGGTACAAAATTAAAAATATATAAAGGAGTATTTGATAAAGTGTCTTCCCTCTCCCGTTTCCCAGGCACCCATCTTTCTTTTCCAGAGCTACTCAGTGTGACTTGTTCTTGCATATCTTTACAGAGATTTTTAAAACACTTTATAGAAGTTTAATTTACATACCATAAAATACATCCATTTTAAGTATACAATTCAATTATTTTTAGTAAATTTACAGAGCTGTGCAATCATCACCACAATCCAGTTTTAGAACACTTCTGTTACCCAGAAAAGTCCCTTATACCTGTTTGCAATCAATCCACATTCCCAGCCCCAGACAACCTCCAATCTGCCTTTTTCCTTTTCTGCACATTTCACGTAAATAGAATTATATAATATCTAGTCTTTGCATCTAGCTTCTTAGCATGATGTTTTCAAGATTCATCCTTGTTATAGTGTGTACCAGTACTCCTTTTTATTGCTGGTTAGTATTCCATTGTATAGCTCTACCACATTTTGTTTATCCCGTTGCCAGTTGTTGGACATTTGGATTGTTTCATTTTTTTTCTTTTTCGGATAACGTGAATCATGCTGCTATGAACATTTTTGTAAAAGTTTTTCTGTGGACATATGTTTTCATTTCTTTTGCATATATACGTAGGATTGGAATTGCTGGGTCATATGGTAAGTTTATGTTTAGCTTTTAAGAAAATGCCAAAGGGCAAGCCCCACAAACAGCAAGAAAGTTGAAGAATGAGGTCAGCATTCAAAAATGGGGTCACATCTACAGCTGGGAAGGGGTGTACAGACAGGTAGAATGTAGATCCTGAGCCTTTAATAAGCACTACATTGGCTCAGTGCTCTCTGTTTTTAGACTCTATATAAGAACACCTAGGGCTTCCCTGGTGGCGCCGTGGTTAAGAATCGGCCTGCCAAGGCAGGGGACACGGGTTCGAGGCCTAGTCAGGGAAGATCCCACATGCCGTGCAGCAACTAAGCGCATGTGCCACAGCTACGGAGCCTGCATTCTAGAGCCCGTGAGCCACAACTACTGAAGCCCACGCGCCTAGAGCCCATACTCCGCAACAAGAGAAGCCACCGCAATGAGACACCCGCACACCGCAACCAAGAGTAGCCCCCGCTAGCCGCAACTAGAGAAAGCCCGTGCACAGCAATGAAGACCCAGTGCAGCCAAAAAAACTAATACATAAAATAAATAAGTTCAAAAAATAAACAAATTAAAAAAAAAAAACAGTACACCTAATGCAGGTGGGAAGGTGGGAGGGACACTGTAAAGGTCATCTATGCTACATGTACAAGAACCCCGAGAGCACACCAATAGGTACCACATTTTTCACTGCTGTAGCCGAGCATTCCTCCTGTACTACCACACTGTAGCACTCCCTTCCCTGATCTACTGCTATAGTCTCTTTGGAAGGTGTTTCAGAACTCTTGTTATGAGAGTGCCAGTTGAACTGTCCTCACTTCCTTCATTTATACCAGGATATAAGACCTTGTGGTCCGAGATCCTGTCCAGAGCAAGCAGGCTAAGACTCTGTCTTTGTTTCTATATTTCATCAGAAAGGGCTCTACTCCCTCTCTTAGTTCATGGTGTGAAGTGTTCTTAGCCTCTCAGGAAAGTGGGGAGAATTGGAAGGACTCTACATGAGAATGCTAGGCTTTGTAAAACACTTCAGTTTTTTAAAAATAAGACTCATTTTGTATTGGACTTATAACAATCCTATGAAATACAAAGAAAGCCAAGAATCAGTGACATGAAATGATCACCAGTAAGAATTACAACAGTCACCGCTTATCTCGTAGCATAGGGCATTGTCCATGATCCTTAAGAAGAGTTACTAGAAATGCCTCGCCCATCCTGCCCCTAAACACCAACACAGCAATCATGTACCTTGAACGGTACATGATTGCTGTGTTGGAGTTTAGCGGGAGCATCTCACTTACCAGGGACTGACTTTTACCTTGATTTCTTTGTAGTGATGGAGACTTCCCAGGTGATGAAAAATTCCCTGGGATTGCAACCTCCAAGCCAGACATTTTGTGTGACACAAACTCAAGAACTCCCCAAGCCCTGAAGTAGCAGAAATATTCAGATACTTAAGAGTAACCCAACACCTGAACTTGGGGACATTTCAGTGACAGCTCCAGCCCAGAGTGCCAGTCGTCTCCTGGCCCTGTCTCCAGCTCCAAGCCAGGGACAAATAGAGAGTAAGAACGTGGATGATATTAAAACCAAGCTTTCAAAGATTCTGGATGCCTAACACATCCCAAAAGAAAACCAAGATCCTCCACTACTCCCTTTAGAAATCCCTGATATTCACCAGCCGCTGGCCTACACCGATCCCCTCGGCCAAGAGAAGCAGCCTGGATCTGAAAATGCTGATCTGGGAAAGAACAGCCTGAGTCGTGAGGACCTAGGGACGCTTGAAAATGGGATCGAATCTAGCAGTGGTTTTGCAGACATTACTACACTGGCGGAGGATATTCACCTTCCCCAGCTCTTTAGTTCTTGGAAAGATCTTGATCAATCCCAAGGTTCCAACGGGATCAAAGCCAAAGATACCAGAGCCTTTAAGGTGAATCAGGTGCAGGAAAAGCCAAGTGTCATAAAGGTTCCCTCTGATCAACCCAGGAAGAACAAACAGAAAGCCTCTGAGCCTATCAGTGGTGCTCCCAAGGCCAAAATCCAGCCAAAGAATCCAGAGTGCCTGTTAGGGGGAGAAGTGGTTATATGCAACGCTGCAGTCAGTGACAGGGCTCCTGTGAACACGGCCAAGCACTCTAAAGGCAAACCTCAGAAAGCTGCATCCAGAAAGATCAGCAAAACTGAGAGCCATGGGCAGGAAAAGACCAAAAGGACCAGAGGAAGAAACAAGGCTGAAGAGAACAAGCAGTCAGGGAACAAAGTCAAGGCAGAAGAGAAGCCAACTATTCCCGAGACGAAGCGAAAGAAACACCAAACTGAGCTTTCAAAAGCCTCGAACCTCCCTTGGCGTGCGCATGCTGGAGTCTGTGAAGGTTCTTCATGCGCTGGGGAAGAAGGATGATAAGAAAACTGGGCTCTCTTCCTGTCGGGTCTTGGGAAATTCAAGCAACCCCAAAGACCCCCAGCCACCCCCAGCTATCCAGCCATGGCGGCATACCCCACGTGAGGGTAAGAGTGCTGAGAAAACTCAAGTCGAAGCCCAGAAACCAGACAGCAGTGCTGAAACAGAGTGTCCATCTCCATTCCAGTATGAGCTGCCTCCTCCTGAGACGGTCAAGTTGATACCTCTGCCTTTTTCTGCCTGGGACAAGCCTCAAGCTCGACCCGCTCCTCAGAGGCCACAGTCTCTGGCCTCACATCGGCCTGCTGTGGCTTACCGTGCCCAGCCTGGTTCTACTGACTCAGCTCAACCTGCTGCAGTCAATTCATCCCAGCCAGCTCCTGCCTCTCTGCCAGGTCCTGCCAAACCAGCTCAGCCAACTGTGGCCAACCCAACCCAACCGGCTTGGACCAACCATACCCAGCCTAGTGTCCCCTCAGTCTGCTGCTCCTAGGCCTGCACCCTACAAAACTTCATCTGGCGCTTCTCTCCAGCGCGAGCCTGTTCCCCCTGCTGTGACTAAGCGCCAGTCCCCACCCAAGCTCCAAACCCAACTTCTATGCCAAGACTTCAGCAAGCAACGAATTCCATGGAGGGAACCCAATGTGCCTGAGCGAGTCATGTCAAAGCCCATCGAACAAGAGCAGAGGCCAGAGCGAGAGGCCATGAAGAGGCGGGCTCAACAACGGGAGAATGCTGCCAGATACACCTCTTCGGGGAAGCTACAATTTTTCACTGAGAGGGACAAAGAAATGGAAATTGCTGACTACTACGGATACGTCAGGTGACAGCTGCTAGGATTCTTGGTGCCACTTTGGCTACCAGCGGTTCTTCCATACATAGGTAAGATAGGTATAGAACTGAATAAGTGAATGGAATACCATTAATAGATGAGTAATAAACCTTTCGAATTTTGAGATGCTGCTAACTGGGGCGTGAGAAAGGAAGGCCTGAAAGTTGGATGGGAGAATGAAGGAAAGGGGTAAAAACTGAGGAAAGAGGAAGGAACTTGGCCCAGGTCTAGGAAGGCCAAAAGAGATGTATGGATTTAGGAAAGGAAGCAGGAGTGAGGATGAAATGGCAGAAGTAAAAAGCAGGGTCAGAGGTCTGGGTTGAAAGAACACAATTGGAGTAGAGTTGAAGGTGACAGGAGATGAGTCTAGGTTTACTAGGAGAAATAGAAACAAAGTCTCTCGGGGAGGTTGGCCTTAAGTCTCACAACCACCAGATAGGTATTTCAGAAAACAAGAGGTTCACGACACATCTCTGAAAGGTTTGAGTTGCCCTATTCAGGTGTGATTATAGTGGGGGAATAGGGAAATCTACCAGAGAAGTGGCTAGGGCTCAGAGTTATCCTAGGGGCAGCTGACGACAGGGGCAGAGCCAAGGGAACTGCTGCATCAGGAGGCCCACGAATAGGGCCTGGTATGTAAATCACGATGTACTCAACACCTAAGCACGAGGGGAGCGAATGCACTATTCAGTTAACCTTGGCAACGACGGGCAAGGCCGGTATTCCTGTGCCACTTCACTTACAGAGGTGCAGCAAAGGGCTGAGGTCACATCCCATGTGGAGGTACAAGGACTCAACTTGAGGCCCAAATGCCTCTGAAGTCCTCTGTATTTGCAGATGCCCGTAGGCGGCCAACCTGGCTTTCAGAGCACAGCATCCTGAGGTTACTGGTGGACGAGATCAAACTTCTGCACGCGCCTAAATATTAACTTGAGGGGCTTCCTCCATTGAGCAGGGCACGTGCCGCCTTTTGTAAACATCACCATCAACTGAAACGCATGAGAAAAAATCCGACGGAAGCGTCCACTCTCACGGGTGAGAGTGGTGGGGGCACGCGCACTGGGCAGCAGCTCCAACAGCCACAGGACGCAGGCGCCCAGGGGTTCAGAGGCTCCCTGGGAGGCCTCGTGGGGCAGCTCGAGGGAGTGACGATGGGAGAGAGCGGCAGGGGTGGGCGTGAAAAGGAATGCAGTGGGGAGAAGGGAGAGATGGAGACAGTGGATAGTGACTATGGGAAAACAGGCAATTTTCATTTTCAAAATTATTTTTTTGAGATGTCATTCACATGCCATAAAATTCACCTTCTGAAACTGCAAATTCAGTGTCATTTAGTACATCCACAAGCCTATGCAACCATCACCGGCATCTAACCCATCACGTTTTCATCACCCCAAAAAGAAGCCCCCTTAAGCATCAGCAGGCACTCTTCATCCCCTCTTCCTTCAGTCCTGGCAACCATTAATTTGCTTTCTGTCGCTATGGTTTTTGCCTTTTCTGGACATTTCATGAAATAATACAAATGTGACCGCTGTCTCTGGCTTCTTTCACTTAGCATAATGTTTTCAAGTTCGTCCATGTTGTAGCATGTGTTAGTACTTCATTCCTTTTTATGGCTGTATAATATTTCACATATACACCACATTTTAAAAATCCATTCATCCACTGATGGGCATTTGGGCTTTTTTCACTAATAATGTCCATTTTTTGAGAGTTTATTCTGTGCCAGGCAGCACCAGGCTAAGTTACTGACCTTACTTCACAGATAAAGAGGCTTGGAGAGTGTGAAGAGTTTGCCCAAGATTAAGAGCTAGCAATTGGGGGAACTGGGGTTTGAACTCAGGCAAACTTCACAGGTAATAGATTCACATGACAGAACACTAGAAAAGGTACACAAGGGTATTCAATGAAAAGTGACCCTTTTCCCCACGTTCCCCAGCCACACATTTCCCTCCTCAGAGACATCTGCTTTGGCCGTGCTGTGGATCCTTCCAGAGAAATATTTATACCCCAACATTTATGTATCACAATTTACTGACTAATCTGTCCCACTGATTTGAAATGTCACTTTTATGGTATAACAGATTCTTATACATATATATATATATATATATATATATATATATATATATATAAATGTATTTATTTATTTATTTTTGGCTGCTTTGGGTCTTTGTTGCTGTGCGCAGGCTTTCTCTAGTTGCGGCAAGCGGGCTTCTCATTGCGGTGGCTCCTCGTGTTGCCGAGCACGGGCTCTAGGCGCGTGGGCTTCAGTAGTTGTGGCACACAGGCTCAGTAGTTGTGTCTCACGGGCTTAGCT
Organism: Balaenoptera physalus; assembly: GCF_965194825.1. Taxonomy (NCBI): domain Eukaryota; kingdom Metazoa; phylum Chordata; class Mammalia; order Artiodactyla; family Balaenopteridae; genus Balaenoptera; species Balaenoptera physalus. The sequence continues at coordinate 11,117 of NW_028124580.1, forward strand.
TCTCCACGGCATGTGGGATCTTCCTGGGCCAGGGATCGAACCCATATCCCCTGCATTGGCAGGAGGGTTCTTAACCACTGCACCACCAGGAAAGCCCCTTATACGTATTTACTCTTTTCAGAGCTGTCCTGACTCTTTTTTGCCTATCTGTTATGTTTGCCATTTCTCTAAAATTCTTTTTATCTTCTTTTAGATTTAAAAAAATTTTTTCCTCTTCTTGTTTGTTTCTCTTAAGGCATTATCCATTATGTTCATTCACTCGTATTATTTTATTTAATTTATTTAATTAATTAACTTATTTATTTTTGGAGGTGTCGGGTATTAGTTGCAGCACGTGGGCTCTTTGTTGCAGTGCGTGGGCTCTTCCTTGCGGCTCGTGGGCTCTCCAGTTGTGGCGCGTGGGCTCCAGAGCACGTGGGCTCAGTAGTTGCGGCGTGCGGGCTTAGTTGCCCTGCAGCATGTGGGATCTCAGTTCCCCAACCAGGGACCGAACCTGCATCCCCTGCATTGCAAGGTGGATTCTTAACCACTGGACAACCAGGGAAGTCCCCACTCTTGTATTATTTTAAATTTAGTCCTCACTTCTGAAACTTTTTTCTTTTATTTTGAATTCTGTCTTGAGTTCTATCATCTTACCTAATTCTGGTTTATGCTGTTCTTTCATCTTTTTTTTATTATGGTAAAATATACATAAAACAAAATTTATTATTTCAACCATTTTCAAGTATACAATTCAGTGACATTAAATACATTCACAATGCTGTGCAACCATCACCACTGTGCAAATTCAAAATAATTATGTCAAAAGATTGAGCAGGACATCAGAAAGATGGAGGCAGCAGCATAGTTTCTGAATCTCTCCAAACCCTTTCATGGAAGAAGATCAACTAAAACCAAACACCCATAGGTGGCATTTATCAGCATTTACCATTTCCAGAACTTTTTCACCATCCCAAACAGAGACTCTATAGCCACTAAACAATAACTTCCCATTCCCTCCTCGATCCATGTTCTTTCATCTTTCGCATTGTTTTTCCTAACGTCTTTTAGCCTACTTTGAAATAATAGGTTACAGTTTTGATCTGTTTTGTGGACCTGTCTTTTCCAACTTGATTTTATTGTCTGAAGACATGCTATTCTGCTCCTTATTCTCTTTTTTCTTACACTACCTCTGTACGGGATTTGATCCCAATCCTTTTCTGTTACTGATTTTTGGGTGAAAAAAGTTTTACAGCACTTTGAAAAGGTGGTGCGAGGCCATGTGGAAACATGTTCTTCATGGCTGTTTCATCAATGCTTCACTTATACTGCTTTGGAATAACTGTTTTCCAGGAGGCATAAACCAGTGGGCTTTATCATTGGACAGAGTGCAGAGAAAGGACCCCACGAAAGCTGATCACCTTAGCAGAAATGACTTAGTTATGATTTCACCCAAGATTGGTCACAAACCAGCCTGGGAAACTCAAGGAACCAGAGACAAGGCATAATGCCATCTTTCCTTCTCTCTGCCTCAGCTCTCAAGGATTGGTCACCTCCATGTTATTAGTAACTATTATTTGGTTTCTGTTCATAATTACTATCAGAAGACACAGCACTTAGGGGCCTAATTACACTGCCCAGCTACGCACCATTCTTCTTCATTTTGGCTTCCTGTCCACCAGCAGGAACCTGATTTAGTTTTGTTCTCCCTTCACCACAGCCCAGTAATTTTTGTGCATGACTCTCAGTCTCACCAGAATCTGTATCTCTCACTCTGCCCCAACATTCCACCCCATCATTCGCTCCCTGAAGTGTACTCTAGAAATTTCGGTCAACTCGATATTTTACCACTGTTCACCATCTCTTATGAAACCAGAAGACGAGCAGCTTTCTTATGGAATGATGGAGAACTTGTAAAGATAAAACACCAGTCTGCAGGAGAAAGGGAAGAAGAGAATGATGGAAATCGTTTCTGGAAAACTAGTTTTACATTACGTTTTGTTTGTTCCTGGTAAAGAAACTGAAATCTTCTAAACATTAAAAAAAAAACTAAACCACTAAATTCAATAATACAGGAATATAACTTTTAAAAAAAATTTCTTTGGCTGCGTAGCACGTGGGATCTTAGCTCCCCAACTAGGGACTGAACCCAGGCCTGCTGCATTGGAAGCGCAGAGTCTTCACCACTGGACGACCAGGGAAGTCCCAGGAATATAACTTTTAAAGGAGAAGTTATAAACCCCTTGGTTACATGAACTGGAGATTTTTAGTGAGAAGTCATGTATTTTAAATGACTTGGAGCTTTAAAGGAAGGAAGGAAGGAAGAAAAAGGGACTTCCTTGGTGGGGCAGTGGATATAATATCAAAAGTAAATTAATTAATTAAATAAATTTAAAAAAGAAAAAAAATGCTGAAATCCACTGACTAATTATTCAGGCTATTATATCTTGCTATTTCCAGATACATCCCTTTATAAACTTTTGGTAAAAGGTTATCGTATATCAGAACAAATGAATTACAGACTTTTCTATTTTTCCAAAATTTGAGAAATTCCCTTACATTTCTCCCTTCAAATTTTATAACAAGGGAAAAGTAGTGACAACCCTTATACTTACATTCAATTGCATCATCTGGCCACATGCCTTCTACATCAATCAAATATCTACAAAACAACAAAATTCGAGTCATTTGTAAATAAAAAGGAAAGAAAATCAAGTTTTTACAAAAAAGGGTCCAATTGTGCTTTACAAATATAGATAGAAAAATCCTAAGAAAATATCAGCATATCTAATCAATAATTATTAAAGAATGATATATACCATGACTACAAAAAGGCTTTATTCCGGAGTTTCCCTGGTGGCGCAGTGTTGAGAATCTGCCTGCCAATGCACGGGACACGGATTCGAGCTCTGGTCTGGGAAGATCGCACATGCCCCGGAGCGACTGGGTCCGTGAGCCACAACTACTGAGCCTGCGCGTCTGGAGCCTGTGCTCTGCAACAAGAGAGGCCGCGATAGTGAGAGGCCCGCCCACCGCGATGAACAGTGGCCCCCGCTTGCCGCAACTAGGGAAAGCGCTCGCATAGAAACAAAGACCCAACACAGCCAAAAAAAAAAAAAAAAAAAAAAAAAAAAAAAGGCTTTATTCCAAGGACCAAGGATGCAAGGATAACGCAACTTTAGAAAATCTATTAATATAGTTATTTACATTAATACAACAATTTAATTAATAAATGAAAGAGAATAAAATACAGGACCAAACTGGCAGATGTTAAAAAGTTATCTGATAACATACAACGGGTCAGTTTCGGTCAAAATGCTTTGTACACTAAAAACAGGAGACTTAATATGACAGAGTATTCATCAAGAACCAACAAATAACAAAAGACAAATTAGGACAAATATTAACATCATATCTAAAAAAACCCCATCTAACCAACCATAGGAGCCAGAAACTTAGGCATCACCATCACTGACAGCTATTTCTCCCTCACCCTCATCCTCAACCCACCACCAGTGCTGACAATGATACTGCCTACATACCTCTAGAATCTGTCCACATCTTTCCACCAAAATGACCACCATACCCTGGTCCAAGCCACCATTATGCCCAATTTCTACACAAGTCTCCTAACTTGTTTCCTCGCTTCCACTCTTTCTCCCTGCAGTGTATTCTCCACTCGGTAGCAAAACGATAGGTTGAAAATGCAACTGGGTATGTTCCACACACTCACCTTCAACAAAAAAAAGTTCAATGGTTTTCTATTACTCTTCAAGTCTGAAACCTTAAACATAAGCCTGCACGATCGAGCTCCTACCCACACTTGCAGCTCCATTATAATGACATGCTCCCCCAACGGCCCCACCTTCCTGGCCAGTTCCTCCAACACAGCATATGCTTTCCTCTTATAGGGTCTTTTGCTATTCCTTATGCTCAGAAATCTCTCCCCAACGTCCCTATCGGGTTAATACCTACTCATCCTTCAGATATCAGCTGAAACATCCCTAAACCTTCTCTAATCTCCATGATGAGATCAAATCCTCCCTAAAATATGCTCTCATGGTACCATGTCCCTCTCCTTGGCACTTGTCAGAGTTGTAATTCTACATGCAGAGTGTGATACTTGAATATCTATTCCCTCTCTGGACTGCTAGAATTCACAAAGGGCAGGTCAAGTCTCCTCACTCACAAAATTTCTCAAGTCTTTTTGCTAGCACCCAGCACAGTGCTTAAACATAACAGATGCTCAATAAGTATTTCCTGCACGAACAACCATACATTGGTACAGTGTAGCAACACCCACAAAAAGCATAAGGGCATAAACTCCTTGATGCAGAAGTCCCATTCTGAGTGAAGTTAACTGAGACAAAGCATATATATTCAAAGATGTTCACACAGGAATGTTCATTACTTTGACGTTTTATAATATCAAAAACTTCTGACTTGTACATGTTCATCAGTAAGCAAAGGAACAATGCAGCCTTAAAAAAATAATAAATAAACCAATCAACAGACAAAGGATTAATCTCCAAAATATATAAATAGGTCATGCAGCTCACTATTAAAAACACAAACAACCCAATCAAAAAATGGGCAGAAGACCTAAATAGACATTTCTCCAAAGAAGACATACAGATGGCCAAGAGGCACACGAAAAGCTGCTCAACATCACTAATTATTAAAGAAATGCAAATCAAAACTACAATGAGGTATCACCTCACACCGCTTAGAATGGGCATCATCAGAGAATCTACAAACAGCAAATGCTGGAGAGGATGTGAGGAAAGGGAACCCTCTTGCACTGCTGGTGGGAATGTAAACTGATACAGCCACTATGGAGAACAGTATGCAGGTTCCTTAAAAACTAAAAATAGAATTACCATATGACCCAGCAATCCCACTACTGGGCATATACCCAGAGAAAACCATAATTCAAAAAGACATATGCACCCCAATGTTCACTGCAGCACTATTCGCAATAGCTAGGTCACGGAAGCAACCTAAACGCCCATCGACAGATGCACGGACAAAGAAGATGTGGTACGCATATACAATGGAATATTACTCAGCGATAAAAAAGAACGAACTTGGGTCATTTGTAGAGACGTGGATGGACCTAGAGACTGTCATACAGAGTGAAGTAAGTCAGAAAGAGAAAAACAAATATTATATATTAATGCATATATGTGGAATCTAGAAAAGTGGTACAGAAGAACCGGTTTGCAAGGCAGAAATAGAGACACAGATGTAGAGAACAAACGTATGGACATCAAGGGGGGAAAGCGGGGCAGGGCGGGGGCCGGTGGTGGTGAGATGAATTGGGAGATTGGGATTGACATATATACACTAATATGTATAAAACAGATAACTAATAAGAACCTGCTGTATAAAAAATAAATAAATTTTAAAAATTCAAAAATAAATAAATAAATAAACTAATTAATTAAAAAAAAAAAAAAAAAAAAAAGAATGAGGTTGGGAGACTGTCAAAACAGCACACAGATCACACACTCAAGTCCCGGAAGATGGGGAACTGCCTTAAGTCCCCCACTTCGGATGACATCTCCCTGCCTCACAAGTCTCAGTCCGACTGGGCTAGCTTTGGCAAGGGGACGGAGCTGGATCAGGAGCTGCTGCTGCCATATCTGGATCAAGTTCCAGTTTTGGTCTCTCATCCAACACCTAGTCAGACTCGCCTAGCACCTCAGCTGAGAGGAGCAAATTAGGATAGCTCAAAGAATAGGCCTCATACAGCATCAGCCTGAAGGAGTTTATGACCCTGGAAGAAACGGATCAGAAAAAAGGATCCGGGGGACTTCCCTGGTGGTGCAGCGGCTAAAGACTCCACACTCCCAATGCAGGGGGCCCGGGTTCGTTCCCTGGTCAGGGAACTAGATCCCACATCCATGCCGCAACTAAGAGTTTGCATGCCACAACTAAGGAGCCCACCGACTGCAATTAAGACCCGGCGCAACCAAATAAATGAATAAATAAAATAAAACAAATATTTAAAAAACAGATCGGGGAGTGTGTGATCTGTATGATGCACTTTGTTTATGAGAACCCAATTTGATTTCTGCTGTGTATGCAGATCACCTGGGCTGTACAGATGACTGGCTGATGAGATCCTTCACGTGCCCCTCCTGCATGGAGACAGTTGATGCAGCACTGCTTTTGTCCTACGAGACTAACTGAGCCAGTGTCTCTCACCTGACTTCAAGTGAACCATCATTTTTGGTGGTTTTGATCTTTTGTCGTTGAGCCCAAAGAGCCAGGGATTAGGAATTAAGATCATGCATGAAAGTTTCCTAAAAATTCCTGAACGGCTGCAGATGTTGGGGAAAAGCACGTGATATTTTAGAAATTTAGGGGGAAAAAGTAGGATGGTATTTTTATGTAAAGCCTTCACCCCGTGTTGAAAAATATAATTGTTATTTAGATCTTGTTATTCCTCCAGTACATAGGAATTGTGTAAAGTGTTACAGCAGCTATATATGTTTCAATTGTGTGTCAAAGATTAGGATAAAGATAGTGGTTGTTTTTCCTAAGTGAGATAACTTTCTTCTTCCCCCTACCCAAATTCTTTTCTGAAGTTGCTGGCATTTGGGTCAAGGTTTTATTAAAAGCCACATTTTAGAACACTGGCACAAAAAAAGGAGTTTTAAGCTGGTTTGCATAGTTCTTTTTTTGTTTTAGAATAAACATAGAGCACTTATTTTTTACTTTATAGGAACTCTACAAGTTAAGGTCCCATTGTTCTTTTGCTGTGATTGTTGTTACTACTGATGTTGCTGTTTTCTGTCTTTGCTGGTTCTTTCTAATCTACCATTTGTCATTATTGGCATATGATCATCTCAGGGTCACAAGATGGCTGCTGTAAAACCAAATATCATATTCTCACAAAACAAGGAGGAAGCAGAAAAAGAGCCCAAATGGTCATTTTCCTAATGCCTATTTATCTTTTGTCAGAGAAAAATATCATTCTCATAAGCACAATAACAGCCTTCCCTTAATTACTCATTTGCCAAAACAGACTGATATGACCATTCATAAGACAATTCATGGCAAAGAGGGATATGATAATGATTGTCTTAGCCTAACAAGGATTTATCCACTCAAGCTGAATGCTTCACTCCTCAAAAAAGTCATAAAGTTCTATGAGCAAGGAAGAACTACTAAGTGACTGTTAAGTGAACCATCAGAATTGTTTGTCCAAGACCATACGATTCTTTCTTTCCACTGGAAATGGAATTCATTGCCTTAGGTCTTTTTAAATAGTGTACTATTACTGTTGGGGCTGGCTCTGTGCTTGAAAACCAGCTGAAAACCAGTTATAACCTGTTACAAGTGCTGTATCTGTTTGCAGTTAAGAAATGCAGAATTCAAAGTGATCTCCTAGCTTGTAGGCAAACTGAGATTCACTGTCCCTCTTCTATAAAAAAAATGAGCTAATGTGTCCAGAAACTAACTCTAGTAAAGTGGGGTTTAACATTACCCTTTCTTATGAGTTTCGTCAAATTATTTTGGTGGTTAACATGGTGATAATTAAAAGTCAAGGTAAATTTTAAATATTAAGAATTCTGATGTATGGAGCTTGACTTATGCCACCATGCTTATGTAAAAATGAAAGTGGCACCATGGTTAAACTGAGAAAAGTTTCTCAGTTGTAACAATTTTGATTTATTCTTTCCTGTGACCTCCTTCCCTGTTGTCTTGAAGCACAGCAAAAGGATACTGCATGTCTTCTTACGGTAGTGCTGAGGTTATTGAAGTTATATAAAACACATCTCAGTCTCTGTTTCTTGGAAGGAAAGTCCTGCTAGTTGACTGACAATTCTAAGCAGGGAGAATTTAGAGAAATGTGTTTCATGTTTCGCACACAAATGAAGAATCTGTATAATCACGACTTCACAGCTGTGATCTCAAAAAAGAAGGAATTTCTCTCTTTCTATTTTTCTTGCACATAACGTAAGAACACTCTGAATCTCTAAGCTTCTGAAGCGTTAGTAGAGATGGTCTAGTAAAGATGTAGTTGTAATGTTTTACCCATTTAGCATGTGTTTATTTTTCCTTATGTACTCCAAGGTGACATATTTGTTCAGCTCAGTGATATTACAGCTAAAAAAATCATTCATTAGTAAAAGGAGAAGCAATCTCAACCTAACAAATCAGAAGTGTTTCTTATTATTTTATATTGAGTTGAATATTTGACTCTTAACACTTTTTGCTACATACAAAACACAAGTCCCTTGAAGGGTTCTTCATAAGTGCATTATACAAGGATTTAGTATGTCATAAGCACTTAAAGATTTGACATTCAACTGTAGTAGTATCCATGTTGGTTACTTTTCTTACGAGCCCCATGATGAGTTGGAGAAACACTGAAAGAATTAGAGTATCAGGTTCTATTAAATTGTTACATGTATCTTGCTTAAGTTTGTGCTCATTTATTTATATCCAACTACATAAAGCAAATTTGGAGGAAAAAAAAGAATAATAAATAAATAAGAATGAGGTCTCCAAATATTGTCAGAGGAAGATGTCCTCCATATATTAAATTATAAACCAGAATGTCTAAAACACTATACCATTAAATCACATGTACAGTCAGTTCTGTATATCCAACGGTTCCATAACCTGCAGATATGGAAGCCCGACTGTACTACACCATTTTACATACGGGACTTGAGCATCCGAGGATTTTCGGATCCATGGGGAGTCCTAAAACCAATCCCCCTGCAGATACCAAGGGACCATTGTATATGCTTATATCTGCATTTTTTACGTCTGAAAAAATATGTGCTAAATTATTACTGGTGGTAACATCTGAGTAGGGGGCAAAATTGCCTTCCACTTCATACACTTCTCTGACTGCATTTTTTGCATTCAGCTTACATTAGCTTACATTACTATTGTAAACAGAACAATTTAAACATGCTCTGCCTCTTGGGGTTGGCAACTCACCTGCACATGAGGTAGCCAGTCCTGTTGAAACCATGGGTACAGTGGACACCAAGAAGTCTGTCTAGAAAACAGGGAATATGGAATTAAGTAAGCGAAGTAGATACACTAAAAACAAGTTAGACAATTTTCTCAAGAGTAGCCTTTATTAGTTACCACAACACTACCACTATCCTGAAAAGGAAAAACTCTGAAGAAAAGAGTGTTTTTGCAGGAACGTACTATAAAGAATTAACTACTATACAGTCAAAATTCATTGTCTCTGGGAAATTTTGCATAGCCTCCAATCAGATGCAATAGTGTGGACTGGAGAATGCCCATCAGGAACTGATCTGACTACAGAAAAAGGGAGTGGAAAAAAAAAACAGGCTATCAGAAGAACAGAATTTGTTTCTGAGTGAAACAAATGGAATGCCTTCACTTTTAATGCTCAATAATAAAAAGAACAAACGGTTTCTGAAGGGCTCTTGGGGTCCCCCAAAGCACTTCCATTCCTTCTCTCCTTCACTGCTCCTCACACGCCACGGGTTTATGTGCCTGTGGAGTTCTCGGGTTAAGTAGCACTGTTCTTGTTTCACAATGAAAAAGTAAGGCTCGAGACGTAAGCCCAAGCTGCACAGCAGGCAAACAGAAAAAAGACTAGAATCGAGTCTCAGATTTTTCCAACTATGCCACAGTATTTTGTGGTCCAGGACTTAAAAAAAATTATATGAGAGAGTAAATAAAAAACAACAACATGTAGCTGATCGCTGCAAAAGCTATGTCTGTGACTAGGTGGTGTCTGGCATTCGTCATCTCCTGCCTGGATTACTACCACCCTACAATTCTAACAATCTCTTCTATTTCAACTGATCCTCCATATGGAAGATGTTCTCTCTCTAAAATATAAACTTGGCTGGATTGCTCTGTTGCTGAAAAATCTGTTGTAGCAATGCAACTTCCCTAACACGAAGCGTCTGCAACTTCTCCAGAGTCCCTGCTCCTGCCGTCAGTTCGGCATCGGCTACCGGTACCTCTTTCCAGACACTCATGGGTAGTGCCTACCTTTACCAACATTCTAGCACGACTATGTTACCTGGAGTTACTGACCACAGCCAGATCTCCACTTCAGCTCCTTCCTATCTAGCTGTTCTTGAGTGGGACATCACAGGAAGCACTGAAAAGAATTCCTCTTCACTCGGAGACTTTACTCTGGCACTCACTGACCGGCACCCAGCTGCTTCCTCCATGTTTATGGCAGCCCAGTATGATAAAACTTCAGATGCCAATAACATGGTCCCTCTATATCCATCACTTACTGCCAGGCTTGCTTAGGTAACACCATCTCAGATTCCAAATCAGGAGCATAGCCGCCTGTCACTTCCCTACCAGGAAGGAAGCCAGGTATATTACTATAACCAAGGCACACTGGGGTCTTCACTGTATGGAGAACTTGGCTCCTGCCCGCAATCCTATGGCTCCGCGTCATACACAGGAAGTAGGGCCTCTGCGCAACCAGAAATGGGAATGGGACTGAAGGAGATTCAGCCCGCAAATATCCGACCACCAGCTTCCACCTCTGCAATCTGCCACCCTGTGTCTGCTCAACGCATCACAGAAACAAGTTTTCAAGGTGAGTATACAAACGGCAGAGCAAGTTGAAGAATGAGGTCGGCATTCACAAACGGGGTCAAATCGACAGCTGGGAAGGGGTGTAGAGACAGGTAGAATTTAGATCCTGAGCCTTTAATAACCACTACCTTCTCTCAGTGCTCTCTGTTTTTAGACTCTATGTAAGAACAGCTAGGGCTTCCCTGGTGGCGCCTGCCAATGCAGGGGACACGGCTTCGAGCCCCGGTCTGCGAAGATCCCACATGCCGTGCAGCAACTAAGCGCATGTGCCACAACGACTGAGCCTGCATTCCAGAGCCCGTGAGCCGCAACTACCGAAGCCCACGCGCCTACAGCCCATGCTCCGCAACAAGAGAGGCCACCGCGATGAGAAGCCCGCACACCGCAACCAAGAGTAGACCCCGCTAGCCGCAACTAGAGAAAGCCCGTGCACACCAATGAGGACCCAGTGCAGCCAAAAAAATAAATACGTAGAATAAATAAGTTCAATCAATCAATCAATCAATAAACGTAAATTAAAAACAAACAAACAAACAAAAAAACAGAACACCTAATGCAGGTGGGAAGGTGGGAGGGACACTGTAAAGGTCATCTATGCTACATGTACAAGAACCCCGAGAGCACACCAATAGGTACCACATTTTTCACTGCTGTAGCCGAGCATTCCCCCTGTACTACCACACTGTAGCACTCCCTTCCCTCGTCTACTGCTACAGTCTCTTTGGAAGGTGTTTCAGAACTCTTGTTATGAGAGTGCCAGTTGAACTGTCCTCACTTCCGTCATTTATACCAGGATTTAAGACCTTGTGGTCCGAGATCCTGTCCAGAGAGCAAGCAGGCTAAGACTCTGTCTTTGTTTCTATATTTCATCAGAAAGGGCTCTACCCCCTCTCCTAGTTCATGGTGTGAAGTGTTCTTAGCCTCTCGGGAAAGTGGGGAGAATTCAAAGGACTCTCTATGAGAATGCTAGGCTTTGTAAAACATTTCAGTTTTTTAAAAAGAAGACTCATTTTGTATTGGACTTAACAACAGTCCTATGAGATACAAAGAGAGCCAAGGATCAGTGACATGAAATGATCACCAGTAAGAATTACAACAGTCACCGCTTACCTCGTAGCATAGGGCACACTGTCCATGATCCTTAAGAAGAGTTAGTAGAAATGCCTTGCCCATCTTGCCCCTGAACCCCTTGAAAGGTACACGACTGCTGTGTTGGTGTTTAGGGGGAGCATCTCACTTACCCGGGACTGACTTCAACCTTGATTCCTCTGTAGTGATGGAGACTTCCCCGCTGATGAAAAATTCCCTGGGATTGCAACCTCCAAGCCAGACCGCTTTCCTATGGAATGACAGAGAACTTCAGAGAACTTGTCGAGATGAAACACCAGTCAGTCTGCGGGAGAAAGGGAAGAAGAGAACGATGGAAATCGTTTCTGGGAAACTATTTTTACATTATGTTTTGTTTGTTCCTGGTAAATAAACTGAAATCTTCTTAACATTCAAACAAAATCTAAACCACTAAATTCAACAACACAGGAGTATAACTTTTGAAAAAAATTTCTTTGGCTGCGCAGCATGTGGGATCTTAGCTCCCCAACCAGGGATTGAACCCACGCCTGCTGCATTGGAAGCGCAGAGTCTTCACCACTGGACCACCAGGGAAGTCCCAGGAATAGAACTTTTAAAGGAGAAGGTATAAACCCCTGGGTTATATGAACTGGAGATTTTTAGTAAGAAGTCAATAGATCTTTTGTTAGGCACATTTTATGTTAGGCTGTCTCCCTGCACAGGACGCAGGCGCCTTGAAAATGGAAATCACATCCCTCTATAGTACGTCCCTCTTCTTTCTGCTTTGCAGTTTGCTGCTCCACTTGTTCAACCCCACCTAGTAATAACCTATACTTCCCTTGTTCCTGTTTTCCCATCTGGAAAACAGACAAAAGGCAACCAAACAACGCAAAGGTCTCAACAAATAAGGGATACCCAAAACCAGAGATGGCCAGAACTTCTGTATCCCTCATGAAACCTAGCCCGGTGTTCAATACTTAGGTATCATTAATACATGCGTGTTGACTGAAACAGTTGAAACGCAATTCTTCCACTTCCCAGTTTAGTTTTAGTCCTCATACAAAACCTGATCATCAAATTCCTTAATGCTAGGAATCACAGTGAAAAATAATTTCTCAACTGACTTCTGTCAGATGAGTGAGAACTAAGGTTAATTCAGTGTATCTGAAGCATAGAAAGTGAGGGCAAACGTGGCACAAGATGGGGCTAGAGAAGCAGAGAGGATTCTAGAGCACGCAGAGTCTTAAAGGCCACCAGTGTGTTTTCTATTCTCAAAACAATGTTTGTGAGCGATGTTTATGAGCAATGTTCCAACTTGCTTTGAAGCTTTCTTGTGTGAAGAATGGATTGGAGGGAAACAAGATATATGGACACTAGTTAGGACCTAATCGCAACAGACAGGCAAGTTCAGTATTAGGATGTTGAGGGAGAGCTGACAGATTCCAAAGAAATTCAGGAGATAAACTGAAGCGGGCTTCATGGGGTATGAGATGGAGGAAAGGAAGGTCTTAGGGAATTAAAGGGTTTACTGCACACATGAGCAGAGTCTCAAAATTAATCATTTGAACGTACAGAGGGGGATCGATCTCCCAAATGACACCGGTTAGGAAGCAACGGTACGCCCTGTAGAATTCCTAGAGACAGCACAAATCAACTGTTTCGATGGAAAATTCGGCGGGACCCTTGATTTCCATGGGAATATAGAGAAAAGAGACACTGATCTGGCTTGCAGGTATTTAGGAAGTTGTTAGCCTGACATCACATACTAGTCTCATGTAAGTAGGCCGTCTGAAGTATGAAGCTTAGGGGAAAAACCTTGAAGAAAACTTAAAAGCTTAAGCCACACCTCTATACTACACCACCTTTCACAGTTTCTTCTCAGATAAGCAGCATCCCCATCAGTGAAGAAACTCACATCCCATAATAGGAACAACAGGCCTAAAAATTAAATGTGTGTCTTTGGAGGTCCCATCTATGCGATATCTTCCTGGTACCAGAAAAGTCCCCAGGAAGATCGATCTTTGCACCCCTGAAAGCTTACCACCAAGGAAAATGACTAGGTCCATAGATTTCCTCCCTCAAACCAGCCTACCTCACACATAAATCACTAGCAACTCAGCCCTTAACTCACATTATCACAGTCACAAGAGTGGTTAGGGAGAAAAGCACTAACCAGGGGAACTAACACAGAGGCAATCCAGGCCAAGCTGGGCTGGTGGCAGATATCTGCTCCTTACGCTCGGGTGCATAATGCGACTCACCACAATGCCTTTTTCACAGACCCTTTTTAAAGTTTCTCCACAAAATCCAACAGCTCAAGTTAGCTCATGACGCTTCAAGGTAAACAATCGTCAAGAGAAAAACATGCAATATGTCTTACAATGTTGGATTCCTTACAAATAGGACAAGGAAATAACCATGTAGACAAAACCAGAGCATTTGAAAACATCTGCGTTCTACAAACATACCAGTGAATGCTATAAATAAGGTAATATGACATAAAACAAAATGAAAACTAGATGTGAGACTGTTCTCTTCAGTGTACAGACTTCATGGCAGTTGCTGCACGATCTAGCTACTTATATCTACAACTCTCTGTTCTGTTAATACAAAATGAGGCCCAAGTGTGTCAACTTGTTTCCCACAGAAACCAAAAAACCTACATGCATCTCTTTTCTCCGGTGCCCTTTCACCTTACCTGCTCCCAGTTCTCCACCAATGTCCTCCTCTTTCTCTAATTATTCTCCTCTTCATTGTGCTTGGCCTTGCACCCAAGCATGCAAGACAGAGAGTCCTAGAGGTCCGAGATTCTAGAGGGGCTGTTTGCAAGGGGGAGGAGATTACGGTAACTGCCACACTGTATATACTTCTGTGCAAAGAAAGAGGGACAGTGTTCAGAATGTCTCTCACATATAAAAAGAGCTGGATGGCAGGATACCTGTGTGGCCCAAGGAACTAGAGCTAGCAAATCATGGGCAAAACAATTGCAACCAAAGGCTGGAAGAGGAAAGGTCTGCAACCAGCTCTGTCTCCTGGCTCTCTGGTATTTGCTGCCAATGGGCAGAGTCTATTTCGTGAAGCATCAAGCACTGAAAAGAAGACTCCTGCTGCTGGAAGTTGACAGGAAGGAACATCCAATGCAAGATCAAGGCTTGTCCTAGAAGCAATGCCCATAATGGAAGAAAAAAAAAAAAAAAAAAGAAAGCGGAAGAGAAATGTTAAGTCGCAAGTCCAACCTGGCCCCCAGCCTAGCCCAGCCCAAGGAAGGTAGGAGTCAAGGAGAAGAAACTAAAAGAGAAGAGCCTTGGACCACAACATTCTCCACAGGGTACACTCAACAAACTTCACCCTGCTCTTTAACCAAGTTACAACTGTAATAGTTCAAACTACATGGCTCTTTCCTTCCTAAGGATACTAGTTAAATAAGATCTATATAGCTCTAAGTATATGATACATAAAATAGAATACTCTGTAGAATATAAGTAACTGTTAGTTAATTATATTAATGAACGTCTGTAAGAAATGTTGCAATGATTTCCCTAATGGAAGAGCCTGGGGGAGGTAAATCTGTCTTCTAGGATTTCCTCCCCAGAGCTCAGAAATTGAGGGGTTGTTTTAGCTCTCCTACGCTCTCTTCACCCAAGCCCGCCCTCCTGTTGGGGATCGGACCTCCCTATTGGCTAGCTCATACCTTTCAACTGCCTGCTTTGTGACATCACTCTCCTACCAAACCTACTACCACTTGGTAGAGGTCTTGGGGTTTCCGTGGAGCCGTTTGGACCAGTAACCAGTGACCTTTGTACTGGACACGTGCGCCGTTCAGCTGCAGCCACTCAGACATCCTCTAGTGTTGTCTCCTCATCCCTTGTACCTGCAGTTGATGTCTCCTCTTCTCTGACCATGTCAGGTAAGAAAAGAAACTTTGGAAAGTTTTGCGTTCGATTTCTTTTGCCCCTAAATTGAGGAGGAGATTCAAAATAGCGTGGAATAATGAGGGAAAGTATTGAACTACAAGTCTGGAGACCTAATTTCAGTTTTGACTTTGACGTTTACTGTCTGTGTGACTTTGGACAAATCACTGACTGCCTCACAAAGCCTGCTGCTTTCCTTATCTGTTACGTTAGGATACCACATTGGGTTGATCACTCTGATCCCCTTCTTTTCCAATATTGAGCCTTAAAGGGTACCCATGTAGAAAATGAAATCAGAGACTTCTCAAAAGAGTGTTTCAACAGAAACATAGAAAAGCCAGGTGACACAGAAAACTAGCGATATATACCAAGATGTTTCATCTCCAATGGTCTCCCTCCACTAGTATTTCGACTAGTTGAAAAGAGAGAATAGGGAGAGAGGATGGAGAGTACTGGGCTATATAGGGAGGCACAGAGTCAAACGTAAGCAAGTTTAGGATTGTTTTCATTAGCACAGGCCAACAGGAACCAAGAGATGGGAAAAAAATATAAGAATGAAGAGGGAAAGCATAGAGGAGCTCTCAAGAAAGAGGCAGTTTGCCATGGAATGTTGATGGGAGCCAAAGATTTTAAATTAAAGCAGAAACAGCACAGAGGGAAATCTGCTCAGAGCAGGGCAAAACAAAGCTGATGGTAGCAAATCCTTACATTAACAGACTAAGAAGGAAAGTAAGGCCAGAACAGGGGATCACCAGGAAGGGCAGCCTATCAGAAAAGTCATACTCCGTTTTCTTTCTTTTATTGCCTCTCTGAATACAGCTGGCACTTGACAGTTTGGAATAGAAACATTTTAGAAGTATGTTTTAGAAATGATGCTTCCTAGAAACCAGAAACCAAAGTGGTTATCTAGGGGGCTGCTTTTCAGTGTTCTATTCTTTCTAATTTTTAAACTAGGTAGACATTTGACCAATTAAACATTTTAAATGATATCTTCTACATTGAATCAGAAGGACTATTTCCTTTGTGTGATATGTACCTTCTAAGGCAAGGTTGCTTTTCAATTTTTACAGTTATTTCCTTCCTAACACAGAGAGCACATTGATCAACAGCCATCGTTCGCTTGTAGATCTTAGCTACCGGAGAAGAAAAAGAAAAAGTCAAGCCCCACATCTCTAATTCCCCATTTAGGGAATTCCCTGGCGGTCCAGCGCTTAGGACTCGGTGCTTTGACGGCCAGGGCCACGCGGCGCGGCAAAAGAAAAAAAGAAAACACAAACATCCACGTTTATCTAAAACAATGTTGTGGAGTCCTTTGGATTTTCTTACATTTGAAAATCTTTTTTAATTGGATTCTAGGGATGATGGTTTTTTGAGGTCTTGGGATGTCATCTTCTTGGATGTGGAAGATGATTCTAAGTTCTAGGATAAATACAAAAACCTTCTTGATACTTTTTAAGCTTCCTTTCTGCTTATTATATGAGTTATATTCATGGACAGATATATTTCTCCTAGGCTTAATACCTGTTACTTGCTGGGTAAAAATATGAATGAGCACAATAATGAAACTCTTTTACACTTACTATTTTGCTGTCTGCTTTGTACCGGTTTTCATTGAAATACTTGTCTATATATGTTGTGGCTACCTATACATTCACATTTGTTGCATTCTGTTGCTTGTTGTGCATTTTTTACTGATTTATCGTCTCTGTCTGTATGCATTGGCTAGGAATTCATTCACCTCTATCACCTCCATCGTGTTTTTTGGTTAATAGTATTCACTAAAATAGAGTGGGCAAAATTCACTTTCATAATATTGCATGTATGGTACAGAATGTCATTTGTTAGTAAATTCATTAGGCTTTGATACTTGCCCACATACCCCAGTTTTCATTAATATCTATGGATTTCTTTTTCGTTACGTAACATGTTTTTCATGATTTTTCTTTGTCTTTCTAGAACTTATTGTATCTTCCTCCATATAAATCATACGCAATAGATCAGCTTATTCATCTATTAATTATTACTGCTATTATTATTGGTGGTGGTGTTATAACCACTTTATAGATGAGTAATCTGAAGTAATCAGATAACTTTTCTCTTTCCAAAAGCACTTAAGAAATCCACTTTCGGGTAATCATTTTGAGGTAGGATGAGAAACCAGGCTTGAAGAGGGCAAACATGACTCTTTCAGTTCACCAGTTGGACTGAGCTATACGTCAACTCTAGGTAATAGCGTGGGAACTGCACAAGCAAAGGGAGACACTGAAGATGACAATGGTAATGGCCGTACTGTTTTCTAATGGACAAAAAAAATGCTTATATTATAAGTTCTATTTCTCCTGCTTTCTGGCACTATCATGCTCAGAGTGGAGTCCTGGCAAGGAAGTCAGGATACTTAGGTTCTGAAACCTGGTAATGACACTAACATAATGAGAGAACCTGAACAAGTCAACCCGACCTCTCTGAGCCTCAGTTTCCTTACTCGTGAAATGAGACTGAAAAAAGAGAAAGTTCTCTAAGGGCCTCCTAGTTCTAAAATGCTTCCAGTCTAGGAAATAGCATAGAAGTCAATACGAGTGCAGGCTGAAGGGAAAGACAGGGCAGGGAGAAGGTTGCTTCCAGCCTAGAGAACAATGTCTGAACCATACCACTTGGCTCTTCTGCCCATCTGTGCCCAAGATGGGAGCACAGGCAGTTAATACAGAAGAGTGGAAAACTGCTCAGTCCTTACAGCCATCATTAACTGTCTGATTTTGGGTTTCTCAGGAAGGGTCGATAGTAGAGGTGTCCTGAGAGCAAGAACCTTAAGATAATGCTGTTCCTCAAACGTAGTGAGAATTTCTCAACCTCCCTGAGTTTTTCATGACCCTCTTGTTCTTACAGAAAATTTCCAAAATCCATCTCTACTTGGAACTCTAAATTCTCTGCAGCATTGTCTTCCTGTGGTGAGCAATGCAACTTCCCTAACACGAAGTGTCTGCAACTTCTCCAGAGTCTCTGCCCCTGCCGTCAGTTCGGCATCGGCTACCGGTACCTCTTTCCAGACACTCATGGGTAGTGCCTACCTTTACCAACATTCCAGCACGACTATGTTATCTGGAGTTACTGACCACAGCCAGATCTCCACTTCAGCTCCTTCCTATCCAGGTGTTCTTGAGTGGGACATCACAGGAAGCACTGAAAAGAATTCCTCTTCACTCGGAGACTTTACTCTGGCACTCACTGACCGGCACCCAGCTGCTTCCTCCATGTTTATGGCAGCCCAGTATGATAAAACTTCAGACGCCAATAACATGGTCCCTCTATATCCATCACTTTCTGCCAGGCTTGCTCAGGGAGCACCATCTCAGATTCCAAATCAGGGGCATAGCCGCCTGTCACTTCCCTACCAGGAAGGAAGCCAGGTATATTACTATAACCAAGGCACACTGGGGTCTTCACTGTATGGAGAACTTGGCTCCTGCCCGCAATCCTATGGCTCCGCGTCATACACAGGAAGTAGGGCCTCTGCGCAACCAGAAATGGGAATGGGACTGAAGGAGATTCAGCCCGCAAATATCCGACCACCAGCTTCCACCTCTGCAATCTGCCACCCTGTGTCTGCTCAACGCATCACAGAAACAAGTTTTCAAGGTGAGTATACAAACGGCAGAGAAAGTTGAAGAATGAGGTCGGCATTCACAAATGGGGTCAAATCGACAGCTGGGAAGGGGTGTAGAGACAGGTAGAATTTAGATCCTGAGCCTTTAGTAACCACTACCTTCGCTCAGTGCCCTCTGTTTTTAGACTCTATGTAAGAACACCTAGGGCTTCCCTGGTGGCGCCGTGGTTAAGAATCCGCCTGCCAATGCAATGCGGGGGACACGGGTTCGAGCCCTGGTCTGGGAAGATCCCACATGCCGTGGAGCAACTAAGCCCATGTGCCACAACGACTGAGCCTGCATTCTAGAGCCCGTGAGCCGCAACTACCGAAGCCCACGCGCCTAGAGCGCATGCTCCGCAACAAGAGAAGCCCGCACACCGCAACCAAGAGTAGACCCCGCTAGCCGCAACTAGAGAAAGCCCGTGCACAGCAATGAAGACCCTGTGCAGCCAAAAAAATAAATACGTAGAATAAATAAGTTCAAACAATCAATCAATAAATAAACGTAAATTAAAAAAAACAAAAAAACAAAAAGAACACCTAATGCAGGTGGGAAGGTGGCAGGGACACTGTAAAGGTCATCTATGCTACATGTACAAGAACCCCGAGAGCACACCAATAGGTACCACATTTTTCACTGCTGTAGCCGAGCATTCCCCCTGTACTACCACACTGTAGCACTCCCTTCCCTCGTCTACTGCTACAGTCTCTTTGGAAGGTGTCTCAGAACTCTTGTTATGAGAGTGCCAGTTGAAGTGTCCTCACTTCCGTCATTTATACCAGGATTTAAGACCTTGTGGTCCGAGATCCTGTCCAGAGAGCAAGCAGGCTAAGACTCTGTCTTTGTTTCTGTATTTCATCAGAAAGGGCTCTACCCCCTCTCCTAGTTCATGGTGTGAAGTGTTCTTAGCCTCTCGGGAAAGTGGGGAGAATTGAAAGGACTCTATATGAGAATGCTAGGCTTTGTAAAACATTTCAGTTGTTTAAAAAGAAGACTCATTTTGTATTGGACTTACAACAGTCCTATGAGATACAAAGAGAGCCAAGGATCAGTGACATGAAATGATCACCAGTTAAGCATTACAACAGTCACCGCTTACCTCGTAGCATAGGGCACTGTCCATGATCCTTAAGAAGAGTTAGTAGAAATGCCTTGCCCATCTTGCCCCTGAACCCCTTGAAAGGTACACGACTGCTGTGTTGGTGTTTAGGGGGAGCATCTCATTTACCAGGGACTGACTTCTCCCTTGATCCCTTTGTAGTGATGGAGACTTCCCTGGTGATGAAAAATTCCCTGGGATTGCAACCTCCAAGCCAGACGTTTTGTGTGACACAAACTCAAGAACTCCCCAAGTCCTGCAGTAGCAGAAACAGTCACATACTTGAGAGTAACCCACCATCTGAACTTGGGGACATTTCAGTGACAGCTCCAGTCCAGAGTGCCAGGCGTCTCCTGGCCCTGCCTCCAGCTCCAAGCCAGGGACAAACAGAGAGTAAGAACGTGGAGGATATCAAAACCAAGCTGTCAAAGCCTCTGGAGGCCTACCAGATCCCAATAGAAAACCAAGATCCTCCACTACTCCCTTTGGGAATCCCTGATATTCCCCAGCCGCTGGCCTGCACCGATCCCCTCAGCCAAGAGGAGCAGCCTGGTTCTGAAAATGCTGATCTGGGAGAGAACAGCCTGAGTCGTCAGGACCTAGGGACACTTGAAAATGGGACTGAACCTAGCAGTGGTCTTGCAGACATTACTACACTGGCGGAGGATATTCACCTTCCCCAGCTCTTTAATTCTTGGAAAGATCTTGATCGATCCCAAGGTCCCAACGTGATCAAAGCTGAAGACACCAGAGCCATTAAGGTGAATCAGGTGCAGGAAAAGCCAAGTGTCGTAAAGGTTCCCTCTGATCAACCCAGGAAGAACAAACAGAAAGCCTCTGAGCCTATCGGTGGTGCTCCCAAGGCCAAAATCCAGCCAAAGGATCCAGAGTGCCTGTTAGGGGGAGAAGCGGTTATATGCACTGCTGCAGTCAGTGACAGGGCTCCTGCGAACACGGCCAAGCACTCTCAAGGCAAACCTCAGAAAGCTGCATCCGGAAAGATCAGCAAAACTGAGAGCCATGGGCAGGAAAAGACCAAAAGGACCAGAGGAAGAAACAAGGCTGAAGAGAACAAGCAGTCAGGGAACAAAGTCAAGGCAGAAGACAAGCCAGCAATCCCCAACACGAAGCGAAAGGAACACCAAACTGAGCTTCGCCAAGAGAGCTTTCAAAAGCCTCGAACCTCCCTTGGCGTGCGCATGCTGGAGTCTGTGAAGGTTCTTCATGCGCTGGGGAAGAAGAATGAGACGAAAACTGGGCTCTCTTCCTGTCGGCTCTTGGGAAATTCAAGCAACCCCAAAGACCCCCAGCCACCCCCAGCGATCCAGCCACGGCGGCATACCCCACGTGAGGGTAAGAGGCCTGAGAAAACGCAAGTCCAAGCCCAGAAACCAGACAGCAGTGCTGAAACAGAGTGTCCATCTCCATCCCAGTGTGAGCGGCCTCCTCCTGGGAAGGTCAAGTTGATACCTCTGCCTTTTTCTGCCTGGGACAAGCCTCAAGCTCGACCCGCTCCTCGGAGGCCACAGTCTCTGGCCTCACATCGGCCTGCTGTGGCTTACCGTGCCCAGCCTGGTTCTACTGACTCAGCTCAACCTGCTGCAGTCAATTCATCCCAGCCAGCTCCTGCCTCTTTGCCAGGTCCCGCCAAACCAGCTCAGCCAACTGTGGCCAACCCAACCCAACCGGCTTGGACCAACCATACCCAGCCTCGTGTCCCTCAGCCTGCTGCTCCTAGGCCTGCACCCTACAAAACTTCATCTGGCGCTTCTCTCCAGCGCGAGCCTGTTCCCCCTGCTGTGACTAAGCGCCAGTCCCCACCCAAGCTCCAAACCCAACTTCTACTCCAAGACTTCAGCAAGCAACGAGTTCCATGGAGGGAACCCAACGTGCCTGAGCCAGTCATGTCAAAGCCCATCGAACAAGAGCAGAGGCCAGAGCGAGAGGCCATGAAGAGGCGGGCTCAACAACAACGGGAGAATGCTGCCAGATACACCTCTTCGGGGAAGCTGCAATTTTTCACCCAGAGGGACAAAGAAATGGAAATTGCTGACTACTACGGATACGTCAGGTGACAGCTGCTAGGATTCTTGCTGCCACCTTGGCTACCAGCGGTTCTTCCATACATAGGTAAGATAGGTATAGAACCGAATAAGTAAATGGAATAGAATTAATAGATGAGTAATAAACCTTTCGAATTTTGAGATGCTGCTAACTGGGGCGTGAGAAAGGAAGGCCTGAAAGTTGGATGGGAGAATGAAGGAAAGGGGTAAAAACTGAGGAAAGAGGAAGGAACTTGGCCCAGGGCTAGGAAGGCCAAAAGAGACGTATGGATTTAGGAAAGGAAGCAGGAGTGAGGATGAAATGGCAGAAGTAAAAAGCAGGGTCAGGGGTCTGGGTTGAAAGAACACAATTGGAGTAGAGTTGAAGGTGACAGGAGATGAGTCTAGGTTTACTAGGAGAAATAGAAACAAAGTCTCTCGGGGAGGTTGGCCTTAAGTCTCACAACCACCAGATAGGTATTTCAGAAAACAAGAGGTTCACGACACATCTCTGAAAGGTTTGAGTTGCCTTATTCAGGTGTGATTATAGTGGGGGAATAGGCAAATCTACCAGAGAAGTGGCTAGGGCTCAGAGTCCTCCTAGGGGCAGCTGACGACAGGGCCAGAGCCAAGGGAACTGCTGCATCAGGAGGCCCACGAACAAATCAGGGGCATAGCCGCCTGTCACTTCCCTACCAGGAAGGAAGCCAGGTATATTACTATAACCAAGGCACACTGGGGTCTTCACTGTATGGAGAACTTGGCTCCTGCCCGCAATCCTATGGCTCCGCGTCATACACAGGAAGTAGGGCCTCTGCGCAACCAGAAATGGGAATGGGACTGAAGGAGATTCAGCCCGCAAATATCCGACCACCAGCTTCCACCTCTGCAATCTGCCACCCTGTGTCTGCTCAACGCATCACAGAAACAAGTTTTCAAGGTGAGTATACAAACGGCAGAGCAAGTTGAAGAATGAGGTCGGCATTCACAAACGGGGTCAAATCGACAGCTGGGAAGGGGTGTAGAGACAGGTAGAATTTAGATCCTGAGCCTTTAATAACCACTACCTTCTCTCAGTGCTCTCTGTTTTTAGACTCTATGTAAGAACAGCTAGGGCTTCCCTGGTGGCGCCTGCCAATGCAGGGGACACGGCTTCGAGCCCCGGTCTGCGAAGATCCCACATGCCGTGCAGCAACTAAGCGCATGTGCCACAACGACTGAGCCTGCATTCCAGAGCCCGTGAGCCGCAACTACCGAAGCCCACGCGCCTACAGCCCATGCTCCGCAACAAGAGAGGCCACCGCGATGAGAAGCCCGCACACCGCAACCAAGAGTAGACCCCGCTAGCCGCAACTAGAGAAAGCCCGTGCACACCAATGAGGACCCAGTGCAGCCAAAAAAATAAATACGTAGAATAAATAAGTTCAATCAATCAATCAATCAATAAACGTAAATTAAAAACAAACAAACAAACAAAAAAACAGAACACCTAATGCAGGTGGGAAGGTGGGAGGGACACTGTAAAGGTCATCTATGCTACATGTACAAGAACCCCGAGAGCACACCAATAGGTACCACATTTTTCACTGCTGTAGCCGAGCATTCCCCCTGTACTACCACACTGTAGCACTCCCTTCCCTCGTCTACTGCTACAGTCTCTTTGGAAGGTGTTTCAG
Source organism: Balaenoptera physalus (assembly GCF_965194825.1). Taxonomy (NCBI): domain Eukaryota; kingdom Metazoa; phylum Chordata; class Mammalia; order Artiodactyla; family Balaenopteridae; genus Balaenoptera; species Balaenoptera physalus. The sequence continues at coordinate 35,108 of NW_028124580.1, forward strand.
AACTCTTGTTATGAGAGTGCCAGTTGAACTGTCCTCACTTCCGTCATTTATACCAGGATTTAAGACCTTGTGGTCCGAGATCCTGTCCAGAGAGCAAGCAGGCTAAGACTCTGTCTTTGTTTCTATATTTCATCAGAAAGGGCTCTACCCCCTCTCCTAGTTCATGGTGTGAAGTGTTCTTAGCCTCTCGGGAAAGTGGGGAGAATTCAAAGGACTCTCTATGAGAATGCTAGGCTTTGTAAAACATTTCAGTTTTTTAAAAAGAAGACTCATTTTGTATTGGACTTAACAACAGTCCTATGAGATACAAAGAGAGCCAAGGATCAGTGACATGAAATGATCACCAGTAAGAATTACAACAGTCACCGCTTACCTCGTAGCATAGGGCACACTGTCCATGATCCTTAAGAAGAGTTAGTAGAAATGCCTTGCCCATCTTGCCCCTGAACCCCTTGAAAGGTACACGACTGCTGTGTTGGTGTTTAGGGGGAGCATCTCACTTACCCGGGACTGACTTCAACCTTGATTCCTCTGTAGTGATGGAGACTTCCCCGCTGATGAAAAATTCCCTGGGATTGCAACCTCCAAGCCAGACCGCTTTCCTATGGAATGACAGAGAACTTCAGAGAACTTGTCAAGATGAAACACCAGTCAGTCTGCGGGAGAAAGGGAAGAAGAGAACGATGGAAATCGTTTCTGGGAAACTATTTTTACATTATGTTTTGTTTGTTCCTGGTAAATAAACTGAAATCTTCTTAACATTCAAACAAAATCTAAACCACTAAATTCAACAACACAGGAGTATAACTTTTGAAAAAAATTTCTTTGGCTGCGCAGCATGTGGGATCTTAGCTCCCCAACCAGGGACTGAACCTACGCCTGCTGCATTGGAAGCGCAGAGTCTTCACCACTGGACCACCAGGGAAGTCCCAGGAATAGAACTTTTAAAGGAGAAGGTATAAACCCCTGGGTTATATGAACTGGAGATTTTTAGTAAGAAGTCAATAGATCTTTTGTTAGGCACATTTTATGTTAGGCTGTCTCCCTGCACAGGACGCAGGCGCCTTGAAAATGGAAATCACATCCCTCTATAGTACGTCCCTCTTCTTTCTGCTTTGCAGTTTGCTGCTCCACTTGTTCAACCCCACCTAGTAATAACCTATACTTCCCTTGTTCCTGTTTTCCCATCTGGAAAACAGACAAAAGGCAACCAAACAACGCAAAGGTCTCAACAAATAAGGGATACCCAAAACCAGAGATGGCCAGAACTTCTGTATCCCTCATGAAACCTAGCCCGGTGTTCAATACTTAGGTATCATTAATACATGCGTGTTGACTGAAACAGTTGAAACGCAATTCTTCCACTTCCCAGTTTAGTTTTAGTCCTCATACAAAACCTGATCATCAAATTCCTTAATGCTAGGAATCACAGTGAAAAATAATTTCTCAACTGACTTCTGTCAGATGAGTGAGAACTAAGGTTAATTCAGTGTATCTGAAGCATAGAAAGTGAGGGCAAACGTGGCACAAGATGGGGCTAGAGAAGCAGAGAGGATTCTAGAGCACGCAGAGTCTTAAAGGCCACCAGTGTGTTTTCTATTCTCAAAACAATGTTTGTGAGCGATGTTTATGAGCAATGTTCCAACTTGCTTTGAAGCTTTCTTGTGTGAAGAATGGATTGGAGGGAAACAAGATATATGGACACTAGTTAGGACCTAATCGCAACAGACAGGCAAGTTCAGTATTAGGATGTTGAGGGAGAGCTGACAGATTCCAAAGAAATTCAGGAGATAAACTGAAGCGGGCTTCATGGGGTATGAGATGGAGGAAAGGAAGGTCTTAGGGAATTAAAGGGTTTACTGCACACATGAGCAGAGTCTCAAAATTAATCATTTGAACGTACAGAGGGGGATCGATCTCCCAAATGACACCGGTTAGGAAGCAACGGTACGCCCTGTAGAATTCCTAGAGACAGCACAAATCAACTGTTTCGATGGAAAATTCGGCGGGACCCTTGATTTCCATGGGAATATAGAGAAAAGAGACACTGATCTGGCTTGCAGGTATTTAGGAAGTTGTTAGCCTGACATCACATACTAGTCTCATGTAAGTAGGCCGTCTGAAGTATGAAGCTTAGGGGAAAAACCTTGAAGAAAACTTAAAAGCTTAAGCCACACCTCTATACTACACCACCTTTCACAGTTTCTTCTCAGATAAGCAGCATCCCCATCAGTGAAGAAACTCACATCCCATAATAGGAACAACAGGCCTAAAAATTAAATGTGTGTCTTTGGAGGTCCCATCTATGCGATATCTTCCTGGTACCAGAAAAGTCCCCAGGAAGATCGATCTTTGCACCCCTGAAAGCTTACCACCAAGGAAAATGACTAGGTCCATAGATTTCCTCCCTCAAACCAGCCTACCTCACACATAAATCACTAGCAACTCAGCCCTTAACTCACATTATCACAGTCACAAGAGTGGTTAGGGAGAAAAGCACTAACCAGGGGAACTAACACAGAGGCAATCCAGGCCAAGCTGGGCTGGTGGCAGATATCTGCTCCTTACGCTCGGGTGCATAATGCGACTCACCACAATGCCTTTTTCACAGACCCTTTTTAAAGTTTCTCCACAAAATCCAACAGCTCAAGTTAGTTCATGACGCTTCAAGGTAAACAATCGTCAAGAGAAAAACATGCAATATGTCTTACAATGTTGGATTCCTTACAAATAGGACAAGGAAATAACCATGTAGACAAAACCAGAGCATTTGAAAACATCTGCGTTCTACAAACATACCAGTGAATGCTATAAATAAGGTAATATGACATAAAACAAAATGAAAACTAGATGTGAGACTGTTCTCTTCAGTGTACAGACTTCATGGCAGTTGCTGCACGATCTAGCTACTTATATCTACAACTCTCTGTTCTGTTAATACAAAATGAGGCCCAAGTGTGTCAACTTGTTTCCCACAGAAACCAAAAAACCTACATGCATCTCTTTTCTCCGGTGCCCTTTCACCTTACCTGCTCCCAGTTCTCCACCAATGTCCTCCTCTTTCTCTAATTATTCTCCTCTTCATTGTGCTTGGCCTTGCACCCAAGCATGCAAGACAGAGAGTCCTAGAGGTCCGAGATTCTAGAGGGGCTGTTTGCAAGGGGGAGGAGATTACGGTAACTGCCACACTGTATATACTTCTGTGCAAAGAAAGAGGGACAGTGTTCAGAATGTCTCTCACATATAAAAAGAGCTGGATGGCAGGATACCTGTGTGGCCCAAGGAACTAGAGCTAGCAAATCATGGGCAAAACAATTGCAACCAAAGGCTGGAAGAAGAAAGGTCTGCAACCAGCTCTGTCTCCTAGCTCTCTGGTATTTGCTGCCAATGGGCAGAGTCTATTTCGTGAAGCATCAAGCACTGAAAAGAAGACTCCTGCTGCTGGAAGTTGACAGGAAGGAACATCCAATGCAAGATCAAGGCTTGTCCTAGAAGCAATGCCCATAATGGAAGAAAAAAAAAAAAAAAAAAGAAAGCGGAAGAGAAATGTTAAGTCGCAAGTCCAACCTGGCCCCCAGCCTAGCCCAGCCCAAGGAAGGTAGGAGTCAAGGAGAAGAAACTAAAAGAGAAGAGCCTTGGACCACAACATTCTCCACAGGGTACACTCAACAAACTTCACCCTGCTCTTTAACCAAGTTACAACTGTAATAGTTCAAACTACATGGCTCTTTCCTTCCTAAGGATACTAGTTAAATAAGATCTATATAGCTCTAAGTATATGATACATAAAATAGAATACTCTGTAGAATATAAGTAACTGTTAGTTAATTATATTAATGAACGTCTGTAAGAAATGTTGCAATGATTTCCCTAATGGAAGAGCCTGGGGGAGGTAAATCTGTCTTCTAGGATTTCCTCCCCAGAGCTCAGAAATTGAGGGGTTGTTTTAGCTCTCCTACGCTCTCTTCACCCAAGCCCGCCCTCCTGTTGGGGATCGGACCTCCCTATTGGCTAGCTCATACCTTTCAACTGCCTGCTTTGTGACATCACTCTCCTACCAAACCTACTACCACTTGGTAGAGGTCTTGGGGTTTCCGTGGAGCCGTTTGGACCAGTAACCAGTGACCTTTGTACTGGACACGTGCGCCGTTCAGCTGCAGCCACTCAGACATCCTCTAGTGTTGTCTCCTCATCCCTTGTACCTGCAGTTGATGTCTCCTCTTCTCTGACCATGTCAGGTAAGAAAAGAAACTTTGGAAAGTTTTGCGTTCGATTTCTTGTGCCCCTAAATTGAGGAGGAGATTCAAAATAGCGTGGAATAATGAGGGAAAGTATTGAACTACAAGTCTGGAGACCTAATTTCAGTTTTGACTTTGACGTTTACTGTCTGTGTGACTTTGGACAAATCACTGACTGCCTCACAAAGCCTGCTGCTTTCCTTATCTGTCACGTTAGGATACCACATTGGGTTGATCACTCTGATCCCCTTCTTTTCCAATATTGAGCCTTAAAGGGTACCCATGTAGAAAATGAAATCAGAGACTTCTCAAAAGAGTGTTTCAACAGAAACATAGAAAAGCCAGGTGACACAGAAAACTAGCGATATATACCAAGATGTTTCATCTCCAATGGTCTCCCTCCACTAGTATTTCGACTAGTTGAAAAGAGAGAATAGGGAGAGAGGATGGAGAGTACTGGGCTATATAGGGAGGCACAGAGTCAAACGTAAGCAAGTTTAGGATTGTTTTCATTAGCACAGGCCAACAGGAACCAAGAGATGGGAAAAAAATATAAGAATGAAGAGGGAAAGCATAGAGGAGCTCTCAAGAAAGAGGCAGTTTGCCATGGAATGTTGATGGGAGCCAAAGATTTTAAATTAAAGCAGAAACAGCACAGAGGGAAATCTGCTCAGAGCAGGGCAAAACAAAGCTGATGGTAGCAAATCCTTACATTAACAGACTAAGAAGGAAAGTAAGGCCAGAACAGGGGATCACCAGGAAAGGCAGCCTATCAGAAAAGTCATACTCCGTTTTCTTTCTTTTATTGCCTCTCTGAATACAGCTGGCACTTGACAGTTTGGAATAGAAACATTTTAGAAGTATGTTTTAGAAATGATGCTTCCTAGAAACCAGAAACCAAAGTGGTTATCTAGGGGGCTGCTTTTCAGTGTTCTATTCTTTCTAATTTTTAAACTAGGTAGACATTTGACCAATTAAACATTTTAAATGATATCTTCTACATTGAATCAGAAGGACTATTTCCTTTGTGTGATATGTAGCTTCTAAGGCAAGGTTGCTTTTCATTTTTACAGTTATTTCCTTCCTAACACAGAGAGCACATTGATCAACAGCCATCGTTCGCTTGTAGATCTTAGCTACCGGAGAAGAAAAAGAAAAAGTCAAGCCCCACATCTCTAATTCCCCATTTAGGGAATTCCCTGGCGGTCCAGCGCTTTAGGACTCGGTGCTTTGACGGCCAGGGCCACGCAGCGCGGCAAAAGAAAAAAAGAAAACACAAACATCCACATTTAGCTAAAACAATATTGTGGAGTCCTTTGGATTTTCTTACATTTGAAAATCTTTTTTAATTGGATTCTAGGGATGATGGTTTTTTGAGGTCTTGGGATGTCATCTTCTTGGATGTGGAAGATGATTCTAAGTTCTAGGATAAATACAAAAACCTTCTTGATACTTTTTAAGCTTCCTTTCTGCTTATTATATGAGTTATATTCATGGAAAGATATATTTCTCCTAGGCTTAATACCTGTTACTTGCTGGGTAAAAATATGAATGAGCACAATAATGAAACTCTTTTACACTTACTATTTTGCTGTCTGCTTTGTACCGGTTTTCATTGAAATACTTGTCTATATATGTTGTGGCTACCTATACATTCACATTTGTTGCATTCTGTTGCTTGTTGTGCATTTTTTACTGATTTATCGTCTCTGTCTGTATGCATTGGCTAGGAATTCATTCACCTCTATCACCTCCATCGTGTTTTTTGGTTAATAGTATTCACTAAAATAGAGTGGGCAAAATTCACTTTCATAATATTGCATGTATGGTACAGAATGTCATTTGTTAGTAAATTCATTAGGCTTTGATACTTGCCCACATACCCCAGTTTTCATTAATATCTATGGATTTCTTTTTCGTTACGTAACATGTTTTTCATGATTTTTCTTTGTCTTTCTAGAACTTATTGTATCTTCCTCCATATAAATCATACGCAATAGATCAGCTTATTCATCTATTAATTATTACTGCTATTATTATTGGTGGTGGTGTTATAACCACTTTATAGATGAGTAATCTGAAGTAATCAGATAACTTTTCTCTTTCCAAAAGCACTTAAGAAATCCACTTTCGGGTAATCATTTTGAGGTAGGATGAGAAACCAGGCTTGAAGAGGGCAAACATGACTCTTTCAGTTCACCAGTTGGACTGAGCTATACGTCAACTCTAGGTAATAGCGTGGGAACTGCACAAGCAAAGGGAGACACTGAAGATGACAATGGTAATGGCCGTACTGTTTTCTAATGGACAAAAAAAATGCTTATATTATAAGTTCTATTTCTCCTGCTTTCTGGCACTATCATGCTCAGAGTGGAGTCCTGGCAAGGAAGTCAGGATACTTAGGTTCTGAAACCTGGTAATGACACTAACATAATGAGAGAACCTGAACAAGTCAACCCGACCTCTCTGAGCCTCAGTTTCCTTACTCGTGAAATGAGACTGAAAAAAGAGAAAGTTCTCTAAGGGCCTCCTAGTTCTAAAATGCTTCCAGTCTAGGAAATAGCATAGAAGTCAATACGAGTGCAGGCTGAAGGGAAAGACAGGGCAGGGAGAAGGTTGCTTCCAGCCTAGAGAACAATGTCTGAACCATACCACTTGGCTCTTCTGCCCATCTGTGCCCAAGATGGGAGCACAGGCAGTTAATACAGAAGAGTGGAAAACTGCTCAGTCCTTACAGCCATCATTAACTGTCTGATTTTGGGTTTCTCAGGAAGGGTCGATAGTAGAGGTGTCCTGAGAGCAAGAACCTTAAGATAATGCTGTTCCTCAAACGTAGTGAGAATTTCTCAACCTCCCTGAGTTTTTCATGACCCTCTTGTTCTTACAGAAAATTTCCAAAATCCATCTCTACTTGGAACTCTAAATTCTCTGCAGCATTCTCTTCCTGTGGTGAGCAATGCAACTTCCCTAACACGAAGTGTCTGCAACTTCTCCAGAGTCTCTGCCCCTGCCGTCAGTTCGGCATCGGCTACCGGTACCTCTTTCCAGACACTCATGGGTAGTGCCTACCTTTACCAACATTCCAGCACGACTATGTTATCTGGAGTTACTGACCACAGCCAGATCTCCACTTCAGCTCCTTCCTATCCAGGTGTTCTTGAGTGGGACATCACAGGAAGCACTGAAAAGAATTCCTCTTCACTCGGAGACTTTACTCTGGCACTCACTGACCGGCACCCAGCTGCTTCCTCCATGTTTATGGCAGCCCAGGATGATAAAACTTCAGACGCCAATAACATGGTCCCTCTATATCCATCACTTTCTGCCAGGCTTGCTCAGGGAGCACCATCTCAGATTCCAAATCAGGGGCATAGCCGCCTGTCACTTCCCTACCAGGAAGGAAGCCAGGTATATTACTATAACCAAGGCACACTGGGGTCTTCACTGTATGGAGAACTTGGCTCCTGCCCGCAATCCTATGGCTCCGTGTCATACACAGGAAGTAGGGCCTCTGCGCAACCAGAAATGGGAATGGGACTGAAGGAGATTCAGCCCACAAATATCCGACCACCAGCTTCCACCTCTGCAATCTGCCACCCTGTGTCTGCTCAACGCATCACAGAAACAAGTTTTCAAGGTGAGTATACAAACGGCAGAGAAAGTTGAAGAATGAGGTCGGCATTCACAAATGGGGTCAAATCGACAGCTGGGAAGGGGTGTAGAGACAGGTAGAATTTAGATCCTGAGCCTTTAGTAACCACTACCTTCGCTCAGTGCCCTCTGTTTTTAGACTCTATATAAGAACACCTAGGGCTTCCCTGGTGGCGCCGTGGTTAAGAATCCGCCTGCCAATGCAATGCGGCGGACACTGGTTCGAGCCCTGGTCTGGGAAGATCCCACATGCCGTGGAGCAACTAAGCCCATGTGCCACAACGACTGAGCCTGCATTCTAGAGCCCGTGAGCCGCAACTACCGAAGCCCACGCGCCTAGAGCGCATGCTCCGCAACAAGAGAAGCCCGCACACCGCAACCAAGAGTAGACCCCGCTAGCCGCAACTAGAGAAAGCCCGTGCACAGCAATGAAGACCCTGTGCAGCCAAAAAAATAAATACGTAGAATAAATAAGTTCAAACAATCAATCAATAAATAAACGTAAATTAAAAAAAACAAAAAAACAAAAAGAACACCTAATGCAGGTGGGAAGGTGGCAGGGACACTGTAAAGGTCATCTATGCTACATGTACAAGAACCCCGAGAGCACACCAATAGGTACCACATTTTTCACTGCTGTAGCCGAGCATTCCCCCTGTACTACCACACTGTAGCACTCCCTTCCCTCGTCTACTGCTACAGTCTCTTTGGAAGGTGTCTCAGAACTCTTGTTATGAGAGTGCCAGTTGAAGTGTCCTCACTTCCGTCATTTATACCAGGATTTAAGACCTTGTGGTCCGAGATCCTGTCCAGAGAGCAAGCAGGCTAAGACTCTGTCTTTGTTTCTGTATTTCATCAGAAAGGGCTCTACCCCCTCTCCTAGTTCATGGTGTGAAGTGTTCTTAGCCTCTCGGGAAAGTGGGGAGAATTGAAAGGACTCTATATGAGAATGCTAGGCTTTGTAAAACATTTCAGTTGTTTAAAAAGAAGACTCATTTTGTATTGGACTTACAACAGTCCTATGAGATACAAAGAGAGCCAAGGATCAGTGACATGAAATGATCACCAGTTAAGCATTACAACAGTCACCGCTTACCTCGTAGCATAGGGCACTGTCCATGATCCTTAAGAAGAGTTAGTAGAAATGCCTTGCCCATCTTGCCCCTGAACCCCTTGAAAGGTACACGACTGCTGTGTTGGTGTTTAGGGGGAGCATCTCATTTACCAGGGACTGACTTCTCCCTTGATCCCTTTGTAGTGATGGAGCCTTCCCTGGTGATGAAAAATTCCCTGGGATTGCAACCTCCAAGCCAGACGTTTTGTGTGACACAAACTCAAGAACTCCCCAAGTCCTGCAGTAGCAGAAACAGTCACATACTTGAGAGTAACCCACCATCTGAACTTGGGGACATTTCAGTGACAGCTCCAGTCCAGAGTGCCAGGCGTCTCCTGGCCCTGCCTCCAGCTCCAAGCCAGGGACAAACAGAGAGTAAGAACGTGGAGGATATCAAAACCAAGCTGTCAAAGCCTCTGGAGGCCTACCAGATCCCAATAGAAAACCAAGATCCTCCACTACTCCCTTTAGGAATCCCTGATATTCCCCAGCCGCTGGCCTGCACCGATCCCCTCAGCCAAGAGGAGCAGCCTGGTTCTGAAAATGCTGATCTGGGAGAGAACAGCCTGAGTCGTCAGGACCTAGGGACACTTGAAAATGGGACTGAACCTAGCAGTGGTCTTGCAGACATTACTACACTGGCGGAGGATATTCACCTTCCCCAGCTCTTTAATTCTTGGAAAGATCTTGATCGATCCCAAGGTCCCAACGTGATCAAAGCTGAAGACACCAGAGCCATTAAGGTGAATCAGGTGCAGGAAAAGCCAAGTGTCGTAAAGGTTCCCTCTGATCAACCCAGGAAGAACAAACAGAAAGCCTCTGAGCCTATCGGTGGTGCTCCCAAGGCCAAAATCCAGCCAAAGGATCCAGAGTGCCTGTTAGGGGGAGAAGCGGTTATATGCACTGCTGCAGTCAGTGACAGGGCTCCTGCGAACACGGCCAAGCACTCTCAAGGCAAACCTCAGAAAGCTGCATCCGGAAAGATCAGCAAAACTGAGAGCCATGGGCAGGAAAAGACCAAAAGGACCAGAGGAAGAAACAAGGCTGAAGAGAACAAGCAGTCAGGGAACAAAGTCAAGGCAGAAGACAAGCCAGCAATCCCCAACACGAAGCGAAAGGAACACCAAACTGAGCTTCGCCAAGAGAGCTTTCAAAAGCCTCGAACCTCCCTTGGCGTGCGCATGCTGGAGTCTGTGAAGGTTCTTCATGCGCTGGGGAAGAAGAATGAGACGAAAACTGGGCTCTCTTCCTGTCGGCTCTTGGGAAATTCAAGCAACCCCAAAGACCCCCAGCCACCCCCAGCGATCCAGCCACGGCGGCATACCCCACGTGAGGGTAAGAGGCCTGAGAAAACGCAAGTCCAAGCCCAGAAACCAGACAGCAGTGCTGAAACAGAGTGTCCATCTCCATCCCAGTGTGAGCGGCCTCCTCCTGGGAAGGTCAAGTTGATACCTCTGCCTTTTTCTGCCTGGGACAAGCCTCAAGCTCGACCCGCTCCTCGGAGGCCACAGTCTCTGGCCTCACATCGGCCTGCTGTGGCTTACCGTGCCCAGCCTGGTTCTACTGACTCAGCTCAACCTGCTGCAGTCAATTCATCCCAGCCAGCTCCTGCCTCTTTGCCAGGTCCCGCCAAACCAGCTCAGCCAACTGTGGCCAACCCAACCCAACCGGCTTGGACCAACCATACCCAGCCTCGTGTCCCTCAGCCTGCTGCTCCTAGGCCTGCACCCTACAAAACTTCATCTGGCGCTTCTCTCCAGCGCGAGCCTGTTCCCCCTGCTGTGACTAAGCGCCAGTCCCCACCCAAGCTCCAAACCCAACTTCTACTCCAAGACTTCAGCAAGCAACGAGTTCCATGGAGGGAACCCAACGTGCCTGAGCCAGTCATGTCAAAGCCCATCGAACAAGAGCAGAGGCCAGAGCGAGAGGCCATGAAGAGGCGGGCTCAACAACAACGGGAGAATGCTGCCAGATACACCTCTTCGGGGAAGCTGCAATTTTTCACCCAGAGGGACAAAGAAATGGAAATTGCTGACTACTACGGATACGTCAGGTGACAGCTGCTAGGATTCTTGCTGCCACCTTGGCTACCAGCGGTTCTTCCATACATAGGTAAGATAGGTATAGAACCGAATAAGTAAATGGAATAGAATTAATAGATGAGTAATAAACCTTTCGAATTTTGAGATGCTGCTAACTGGGGCGTGAGAAAGGAAGGCCTGAAAGTTGGATGGGAGAATGAAGGAAAGGGGTAAAAACTGAGGAAAGAGGAAGGAACTTGGCCCAGGGCTAGGAAGGCCAAAAGAGACGTATGGATTTAGGAAAGGAAGCAGGAGTGAGGATGAAATGGCAGAAGTAAAAAGCAGGGTCAGGGGTCTGGGTTGAAAGAACACAATTGGAGTAGAGTTGAAGGTGACAGGAGATGAGTCTAGGTTTACTAGGAGAAATAGAAACAAAGTCTCTCGGGGAGGTTGGCCTTAAGTCTCACAACCACCAGATAGGTATTTCAGAAAACAAGAGGTTCACGACACATCTCTGAAAGGTTTGAGTTGCCTTATTCAGGTGTGATTATAGTGGGGGAATAGGCAAATCTACCAGAGAAGTAGCTAGGGCTCAGAGTCCTCCTAGGGGCAGCTGACGACAGGGCCAGAGCCAAGGGAACTGCTGCATCAGGAGGCCCACGAACAAATCAGGGGCATAGCCGCCTGTCACTTCCCTACCAGGAAGGAAGCCAGGTATATTACTATAACCAAGGCACACTGGGGTCTTCACTGTATGGAGAACTTGGCTCCTGCCCGCAATCCTATGGCTCCGCGTCATACACAGGAAGTAGGGCCTCTGCGCAACCAGAAATGGGAATGGGACTGAAGGAGATTCAGCCCGCAAATATCCGACCACCAGCTTCCACCTCTGCAATCTGCCACCCTGTGTCTGCTCAACGCATCACAGAAACAAGTTTTCAAGGTGAGTATACAAACGGCAGAGCAAGTTGAAGAATGAGGTCGGCATTCACAAACGGGGTCAAATCGACAGCTGGGAAGGGGTGTAGAGACAGGTAGAATTTAGATCCTGAGCCTTTAATAATCACTACCTTCTCTCAGTGCTCTCTGTTTTTAGACTCTATGTAAGAACAGCTAGGGCTTCCCTGGTGGCGCCTGCCAATGCAGGGGACACGGCTTCGAGCCCCGGTCTGCGAAGATCCCACATGCCGTGCTGCAACTAAGCGCATGTGCCACAACGACTGAGCCTGCATTCCAGAGCCCGTGAGCCGCAACTACCGAAGCCCACGCGCCTACAGCCCATGCTCCGCAACAAGAGAGGCCACCGCGATGAGAAGCCCGCACACCGCAACCAAGAGTAGACCCCGCTAGCCGCAACTAGAGAAAGCCCGTGCACAGCAATGAGGACCCAGTGCAGCCAAAAAAATAAATACGTAGAATAAATAAGTTCAATCAATCAATCAATCAATAAACGTAAATTAAAAACAAACAAACAAACAAAAAAACAGAACACCTGATGCAGGTGGGAAGGTGGGAGGGACACTGTAAAGGTCATCTATGCTACATGTACAAGAACCCCGAGAGCACACCAATAGGTACCACATTTTTCACTGCTGTAGCCGAGCATTCCCCCTGTACTACCACACTGTAGCACTCCCTTCCCTCGTCTACCGCTACAGTCTCTTTGGAAGGTGTTTCAGAACTCTTGTTATGAGAGTGCCAGTTGAACTGTCCTCACTTCCGTCATTTATACCAGGATTTAAGACCTTGTGGTCCGAGATCCTGTCCAGAGAGCAAGCAGGCTAAGACTCTGTCTTTGTTTCTATATTTCATCAGAAAGGGCTCTACCCCCTCTCCTAGTTCATGGTGTGAAGTGTTCTTAGCCTCTCGGGAAAGTGGGGAGAATTCAAAGGACTCTCTATGAGAATGCTAGGCTTTGTAAAACATTTCAGTTTTTTAAAAAGAAGACTCATTTTGTATTGGACTTACAACAGTCCTATGAGATACAAAGAGAGCCAAGGATCAGTGACATGAAATGATCACCAGTAAGAATTACAACAGTCACCGCTTACCTCGTAGCATAGGGCACACTGTCCATGATCCTTAAGAAGAGTTAGTAGAAATGCCTTGCCCATCTTGCCCCTGAACCCCTTGAAAGGTACACGACTGCTGTGTTGGTGTTTAGGGGGAGCATCTCACTTACCCGGGACTGACTTCAACCTTGATTCCTCTGTAGTGATGGAGACTTCCCCGCTGATGAAAAATTCCCTGGGATTGCAACCTCCAAGCCAGACCGCTTTCCTATGGAATGACAGAGAACTTCAGAGAACTTGTCAAGATGAAACACCAGTCAGTCTGCGGGAGAAAGGGAAGAAGAGAACGATGGAAATCGTTTCTGGGAAACTATTTTTACATTATGTTTTGTTTGTTCCTGGTAAATAAACTGAAATCTTCTTAACATTCAAACAAAATCTAAACCACTAAATTCAACAACACAGGAGTATAACTTTTGAAAAAAATTTCTTTGGCTGCGCAGCATGTGGGATCTTAGCTCCCCAACCAGGGATTGAACCCACGCCTGCTGCATTGGAAGCGCAGAGTCTTCACCACTGGACCACCAGGGAAGTCCCAGGAATAGAACTTTTAAAGGAGAAGGTATAAACCCCTGGGTTATATGAACTGGAGATTTTTAGTAAGAAGTCAATAGATCTTTTGTTAGGCACATTTTATGTTAGGCTGTCTCCCTGCACAGGACGCAGGCGCCTTGAAAATGGAAATCACATCCCTCTATAGTACGTCCCTCTTCTTTCTGCTTTGCAGTTTGCTGCTCCACTTGTTCAACCCCACCTAGTAATAACCTATACTTCCCTTGTTCCTGTTTTCCCATCTGGAAAACAGACAAAAGGCAACCAAACAACGCAAAGGTCTCAACAAATAAGGGATACCCAAAACCAGAGATGGCCAGAACTTCTGTATCCCTCATGAAACCTAGCCCGGTGTTCAATACTTAGGTATCATTAATACATGCGTGTTGACTGAAACAGTTGAAACGCAATTCTTCCACTTCCCAGTTTAGTTTTAGTCCTCATACAAAACCTGATCATCAAATTCCTTAATGCTAGGAATCACAGTGAAAAATAATTTCTCAACTGACTTCTGTCAGATGAGTGAGAACTAAGGTTAATTCAGTGTATCTGAAGCATAGAAAGTGAGGGCAAACGTGGCACAAGATGGGGCTAGAGAAGCAGAGAGGATTCTAGAGCACGCAGAGTCTTAAAGGCCACCAGTGTGTTTTCTATTCTCAAAACAATGTTTGTGAGCGATGTTTATGAGCAATGTTCCAACTTGCTTTGAAGCTTTCTTGTGTGAAGAATGGATTGGAGGGAAACAAGATATATGGACACTAGTTAGGACCTAATCGCAACAGACAGGCAAGTTCAGTATTAGGATGTTGAGGGAGAGCTGACAGATTCCAAAGAAATTCAGGAGATAAACTGAAGCGGGCTTCATGGGGTATGAGATGGAGGAAAGGAAGGTCTTAGGGAATTAAAGGGTTTACTGCACACATGAGCAGAGTCTCAAAATTAATCATTTGAACGTACAGAGGGGGATCGATCTCCCAAATGACACCGGTTAGGAAGCAACGGTACGCCCTGTAGAATTCCTAGAGACAGCACAAATCAACTGTTTCGATGGAAAATTCGGCGGGACCCTTGATTTCCATGGGAATATAGAGAAAAGAGACACTGATCTGGCTTGCAGGTATTTAGGAAGTTGTTAGCCTGACATCACATACTAGTCTCATGTAAGTAGGCCGTCTGAAGTATGAAGCTTAGGGGAAAAACCTTGAAGAAAACTTAAAAGCTTAAGCCACACCTCTATACTACACCACCTTTCACAGTTTCTTCTCAGATAAGCAGCATCCCCATCAGTGAAGAAACTCACATCCCATAATAGGAACAACAGGCCTAAAAATTAAATGTGTGTCTTTGGAGGTCCCATCTATGCGATATCTTCCTGGTACCAGAAAAGTCCCCAGGAAGATCGATCTTTGCACCCCTGAAAGCTTACCACCAAGGAAAATGACTAGGTCCATAGATTTCCTCCCTCAAACCAGCCTACCTCACACATAAATCACTAGCAACTCAGCCCTTAACTCACATTATCACAGTCACAAGAGTGGTTAGGGAGAAAAGCACTAACCAGGGGAACTAACACAGAGGCAATCCAGGCCAAGCTGGGCTGGTGGCAGATATCTGCTCCTTACGCTCGGGTGCATAATGCGACTCACCACAATGCCTTTTTCACAGACCCTTTTTAAAGTTTCTCCACAAAATCCAACAGCTCAAGTTAGCTCATGACGCTTCAAGGTAAACAATCGTCAAGAGAAAAACATGCAATATGTCTTACAATGTTGGATTCCTTACAAATAGGACAAGGAAATAACCATGTAGACAAAACCAGAGCATTTGAAAACATCTGCGTTCTACAAACATACCAGTGAATGCTATAAATAAGGTAATATGACATAAAACAAAATGAAAACTAGATGTGAGACTGTTCTCTTCAGTGTACAGACTTCATGGCAGTTGCTGCACGATCTAGCTACTTATATCTACAACTCTCTGTTCTGTTAATACAAAATGAGGCCCAAGTGTGTCAACTTGTTTCCCACAGAAACCAAAAAACCTACATGCATCTCTTTTCTCCGGTGCCCTTTCACCTTACCTGCTCCCAGTTCTCCACCAATGTCCTCCTCTTTCTCTAATTATTCTCCTCTTCATTGTGCTTGGCCTTGCACCCAAGCATGCAAGACAGAGAGTCCTAGAGGTCCGAGATTCTAGAGGGGCTGTTTGCAAGGGGGAGGAGATTACGGTAACTGCCACACTGTATATACTTCTGTGCAAAGAAAGAGGGACAGTGTTCAGAATGTCTCTCACATATAAAAAGAGCTGGATGGCAGGATACCTGTGTGGCCCAAGGAACTAGAGCTAGCAAATCATGGGCAAAACAATTGCAACCAAAGGCTGGAAGAGGAAAGGTCTGCAACCAGCTCTGTCTCCTGGCTCTCTGGTATTTGCTGCCAATGGGCAGAGTCTATTTCGTGAAGCATCAAGCACTGAAAAGAAGACTCCTGCTGCTGGAAGTTGACAGAAAGGAACATCCAATGCAAGATCAAGGCTTGTCCTAGAAGCAATGCCCATAATGGAAGAAAAAAAAAAAAAAAAAAGAAAGCGGAAGAGAAATGTTAAGTCGCAAGTCCAACCTGGCCCCCAGCCTAGCCCAGCCCAAGGAAGGTAGGAGTCAAGGAGAAGAAACTAAAAGAGAAGAGCCTTGGACCACAACATTCTCCACAGGGTACACTCAACAAACTTCACCCTGCTCTTTAACCAAGTTACAACTGTAATAGTTCAAACTACATGGCTCTTTCCTTCCTAAGGATACTAGTTAAATAAGATCTATATAGCTCTAAGTATATGATACATAAAATAGAATACTCTGTAGAATATAAGTAACTGTTAGTTAATTATATTAATGAACGTCTGTAAGAAATGTTGCAATGATTTCCCTAATGGAAGAGCCTGGGGGAGGTAAATCTGTCTTCTAGGATTTCCTCCCCAGAGCTCAGAAATTGAGGGGTTGTTTTAGCTCTCCTACGCTCTCTTCACCCAAGCCCGCCCTCCTGTTGGGGATCGGACCTCCCTATTGGCTAGCTCATACCTTTCAACTGCCTGCTTTGTGACATCACTCTCCTACCAAACCTACTACCACTTGGTAGAGGTCTTGGGGTTTCCGTGGAGCCGTTTGGACCAGTAACCAGTGACCTTTGTACTGGACACGTGCGCCGTTCAGCTGCAGCCACTCAGACATCCTCTAGTGTTGTCTCCTCATCCCTTGTACCTGCAGTTGATGTCTCCTCTTCTCTGACCATGTCAGGTAAGAAAAGAAACTTTGGAAAGTTTTGCGTTCGATTTCTTGTGCCCCTAAATTGAGGAGGAGATTCAAAATAGCGTGGAATAATGAGGGAAAGTATTGAACTACAAGTCTGGAGACCTAATTTCAGTTTTGACTTTGACGTTTACTGTCTGTGTGACTTTGGACAAATCACTGACTGCCTCACAAAGCCTGCTGCTTTCCTTATCTGTTACGTTAGGATACCACATTGGGTTGATCACTCTGATCCCCTTCTTTTCCAATATTGAGCCTTAAAGGATACCCATGTAGAAAATGAAATCAGAGACTTCTCAAAAGAGTGTTTCAACAGAAACATAGAAAAGCCAGGTGACACAGAAAACTAGCGATATATACCAAGATGTTTCATCTCCAATGGTCTCCCTCCACTAGTATTTCGACTAGTTGAAAAGAGAGAATAGGGAGAGAGGATGGAGAGTACTGGGCTATATAGGGAGGCACAGAGTCAAACGTAAGCAAGTTTAGGATTGTTTTCATTAGCACAGGCCAACAGGAACCAAGAGATGGGAAAAAAATATAAGAATGAAGAGGGAAAGCATAGAGGAGCTCTCAAGAAAGAGGCAGTTTGCCATGGAATGTTGACGGGAGCCAAAGATTTTAAATTAAAGCAGAAACAGCACAGAGGGAAATCTGCTCAGAGCAGGGCAAAACAAAGCTGATGGTAGCAAATCCTTACATTAACAGACTAAGAAGGAAAGTAAGGCCAGAACAGGGGATCACCAGGAAAGGCAGCCTATCAGAAAAGTCATACTCCGTTTTCTTTCTTTTATTGCCTCTCTGAATACAGCTGGCACTTGACAGTTTGGAATAGAAACATTTTAGAAGTACGTTTTAGAAATGATGCTTCCTAGAAACCAGAAACCAAAGTGGTTATCTAGGGGGCTGCTTTTCAGTGTTCTATTCTTTCTAATTTTTAAACTAGGTAGACATTTGACCAATTAAACATTTTAAATGATATCTTCTACATTGAATCAGAAGGACTATTTCCTTTGTGTGATATGTAGCTTCTAAGGCAAGGTTGCTTTTCAATTTTTACAGTTATTTCCTTCCTAACACAGAGAGCACATTGATCAACAGCCATCGTTCGCTTGTAGATCTTAGCTACCGGAGAAGAAAAAGAAAAAGTCAAGCCCCACATCTCTAATTCCCCATTTAGGGAATTCCCTGGCGGTCCAGCGCTTAGGACTCGGTGCTTTCACGGCCAGGGCCACGCGGCGCGGCAAAAGAAAAAAAGAAAACACAAACATCCACATTTATCTAAAACAATGTTGTGGAGTCCTTTGGATTTTCTTACATTTGAAAATCTTTTTTAATTGGATTCTAGGGATGATGGTTTTTTGAGGTCTTGGGATGTCATCTTCTTGGATGTGGAAGATGATTCTAAGTTCTAGGATAAATACAAAAACCTTCTTGATACTTTTTAAGCTTCCTTTCTGCTTATTATATGAGTTATATTCATGGACAGATATATTTCTCCTAGGCTTAATACCTGTTACTTGCTGGGTAAAAATATGAATGAGCACAATAATGAAACTCTTTTACACTTACTATTTTGCTGTCTGCTTTGTACCGGTTTTCATTGAAATACTTGTCTATATATGTTGTGGCTACCTATACATTCACATTTGTTGCATTCTGTTGCTTGTTGTGCATTTTTTACTGATTTATCGTCTCTGTCTGTATGCATTGGCTAGGAATTCATTCACCTCTATCACCTCCATCGTGTTTTTTGGTTAATAGTATTCACTAAAATAGAGTGGGCAAAATTCACTTTCATAATATTGCATGTATGGTACAGAATGTCATTTGTTAGTAAATTCATTAGGCTTTGATACTTGCCCACATACCCCAGTTTTCATTAATATCTATGGATTTCTTTTTCGTTACGTAACATGTTTTTCATGATTTTTCTTTGTCTTTCTAGAACTTATTGTATCTTCCTCCATATAAATCATACGCAATAGATCAGCTTATTCATCTATTAATTATTACTGCTATTATTATTGGTGGTGGTGTTATAACCACTTTATAGATGAGTAATCTGAAGTAATCAGATAACTTTTCTCTTTCCAAAAGCACTTAAGAAATCCACTTTCGGGTAATCATTTTGAGGTAGGATGAGAAACCAGGCTTGAAGAGGGCAAACATGACTCTTTCAGTTCACCAGTTGGACTGAGCTATACGTCAACTCTAGGTAATAGCGTGGGAACTGCACAAGCAAAGGGAGACACTGAAGATGACAATGGTAATGGCCGTACTGTTTTCTAATGGACAAAAAAAATGCTTATATTATAAGTTCTATTTCTCCTGCTTTCTGGCACTATCATGCTCAGAGTGGAGTCCTGGCAAGGAAGTCAGGATACTTAGGTTCTGAAACCTGGTAATGACACTAACATAATGAGAGAACCTGAACAAGTCAACCCGACCTCTCTGAGCCTCAGTTTCCTTACTCGTGAAATGAGACTGAAAAAAGAGAAAGTTCTCTAAGGGCCTCCTAGTTCTAAAATGCTTCCAGTCTAGGAAATAGCATAGAAGTCAATACGAGTGCAGGCTGAAGGGAAAGACAGGGCAGGGAGAAGGTTGCTTCCAGCCTAGAGAACAATGTCTGAACCATACCACTTGGCTCTTCTGCCCATCTGTGCCCAAGATGGGAGCACAGGCAGTTAATACAGAAGAGTGGAAAACTGCTCAGTCCTTACAGCCATCATTAACTGTCTGATTTTGGGTTTCTCAGGAAGGGTCGATAGTAGAGGTGTCCTGAGAGCAAGAACCTTAAGATAATGCTGTTCCTCAAACGTAGTGAGAATTTCTCAACCTCCCTGAGTTTTTCATGACCCTCTTGTTCTTACAGAAAATTTCCAAAATCCATCTCTACTTGGAACTCTAAATTCTCTGCAGCATTCTCTTCCTGTGGTGAGCAATGCAACTTCCCTAACACGAAGTGTCTGCAACTTCTCCAGAGTCTCTGCCCCTGCCGTCAGTTCGGCATCGGCTACCGGTACCTCTTTCCAGACACTCATGGGTAGTGCCTACCTTTACCAACATTCCAGCACGACTATGTTATCTGGAGTTACTGACCACAGCCAGATCTCCACTTCAGCTCCTTCCTATCCAGGTGTTCTTGAGTGGGACATCACAGGAAGCACTGAAAAGAATTCCTCTTCACTCGGAGACTTTACTCTGGCACTCACTGACCGGCACCCAGCTGCTTCCTCCATGTTTATGGCAGCCCAGGATGATAAAACTTCAGACGCCAATAACATGGTCCCTCTATATCCATCACTTTCTGCCAGGCTTGCTCAGGGAGCACCATCTCAGATTCCAAATCAGGGGCATAGCCGCCTGTCACTTCCCTACCAGGAAGGAAGCCAGGTATATTACTATAACCAAGGCACACTGGGGTCTTCACTGTATGGAGAACTTGGCTCCTGCCCGCAATCCTATGGCTCCGTGTCATACACAGGAAGTAGGGCCTCTGCGCAACCAGAAATGGGAATGGGACTGAAGGAGATTCAGCCCACAAATATCCGACCACCAGCTTCCACCTCTGCAATCTGCCACCCTGTGTCTGCTCAACGCATCACAGAAACAAGTTTTCAAGGTGAGTATACAAACGGCAGAGAAAGTTGAAGAATGAGGTCGGCATTCACAAATGGGGTCAAATCGACAGCTGGGAAGGGGTGTAGAGACAGGTAGAATTTAGATCCTGAGCCTTTAGTAACCACTACCTTCGCTCAGTGCCCTCTGTTTTTAGACTCTATATAAGAACACCTAGGGCTTCCCTGGTGGCGCCGTGGTTAAGAATCCGCCTGCCAATGCAATGCGGCGGACACTGGTTCGAGCCCTGGTCTGGGAAGATCCCACATGCCGTGGAGCAACTAAGCCCATGTGCCACAACGACTGAGCCTGCATTCTAGAGCCCGTGAGCCGCAACTACCGAAGCCCACGCGCCTAGAGCGCATGCTCCGCAACAAGAGAAGCCCGCACACCGCAACCAAGAGTAGACCCCGCTAGCCGCAACTAGAGAAAGCCCGTGCACAGCAATGAAGACCCTGTGCAGCCAAAAAAATAAATACGTAGAATAAATAAGTTCAAACAATCAATCAATAAATAAACGTAAATTAAAAAAAACAAAAAAACAAAAAGAACACCTAATGCAGGTGGGAAGGTGGCAGGGACACTGTAAAGGTCATCTATGCTACATGTACAAGAACCCCGAGAGCACACCAATAGGTACCACATTTTTCACTGCTGTAGCCGAGCATTCCCCCTGTACTACCACACTGTAGCACTCCCTTCCCTCGTCTACTGCTACAGTCTCTTTGGAAGGTGTCTCAGAACTCTTGTTATGAGAGTGCCAGTTGAAGTGTCCTCACTTCCGTCATTTATACCAGGATTTAAGACCTTGTGGTCCGAGATCCTGTCCAGAGAGCAAGCAGGCTAAGACTCTGTCTTTGTTTCTGTATTTCATCAGAAAGGGCTCTACCCCCTCTCCTAGTTCATGGTGTGAAGTGTTCTTAGCCTCTCGGGAAAGTGGGGAGAATTGAAAGGACTCTATATGAGAATGCTAGGCTTTGTAAAACATTTCAGTTGTTTAAAAAGAAGACTCATTTTGTATTGGACTTACAACAGTCCTATGAGATACAAAGAGAGCCAAGGATCAGTGACATGAAATGATCACCAGTTAAGCATTACAACAGTCACCGCTTACCTCGTAGCATAGGGCACTGTCCATGATCCTTAAGAAGAGTTAGTAGAAATGCCTTGCCCATCTTGCCCCTGAACCCCTTGAAAGGTACACGACTGCTGTGTTGGTGTTTAGGGGGAGCATCTCATTTACCAGGGACTGACTTCTCCCTTGATCCCTTTGTAGTGATGGAGCCTTCCCTGGTGATGAAAAATTCCCTGGGATTGCAACCTCCAAGCCAGACGTTTTGTGTGACACAAACTCAAGAACTCCCCAAGTCCTGCAGTAGCAGAAACAGTCACATACTTGAGAGTAACCCACCATCTGAACTTGGGGACATTTCAGTGACAGCTCCAGTCCAGAGTGCCAGGCGTCTCCTGGCCCTGCCTCCAGCTCCAAGCCAGGGACAAACAGAGAGTAAGAACGTGGAGGATATCAAAACCAAGCTGTCAAAGCCTCTGGAGGCCTACCAGATCCCAATAGAAAACCAAGATCCTCCACTACTCCCTTTAGGAATCCCTGATATTCCCCAGCCGCTGGCCTGCACCGATCCCCTCAGCCAAGAGGAGCAGCCTGGTTCTGAAAATGCTGATCTGGGAGAGAACAGCCTGAGTCGTCAGGACCTAGGGACACTTGAAAATGGGACTGAACCTAGCAGTGGTCTTGCAGACATTACTACACTGGCGGAGGATATTCACCTTCCCCAGCTCTTTAATTCTTGGAAAGATCTTGATCGATCCCAAGGTCCCAACGTGATCAAAGCTGAAGACACCAGAGCCATTAAGGTGAATCAGGTGCAGGAAAAGCCAAGTGTCGTAAAGGTTCCCTCTGATCAACCCAGGAAGAACAAACAGAAAGCCTCTGAGCCTATCGGTGGTGCTCCCAAGGCCAAAATCCAGCCAAAGGATCCAGAGTGCCTGTTAGGGGGAGAAGCGGTTATATGCACTGCTGCAGTCAGTGACAGGGCTCCTGCGAACACGGCCAAGCACTCTCAAGGCAAACCTCAGAAAGCTGCATCCGGAAAGATCAGCAAAACTGAGAGCCATGGGCAGGAAAAGACCAAAAGGACCAGAGGAAGAAACAAGGCTGAAGAGAACAAGCAGTCAGGGAACAAAGTCAAGGCAGAAGACAAGCCAGCAATCCCCAACACGAAGCGAAAGGAACACCAAACTGAGCTTCGCCAAGAGAGCTTTCAAAAGCCTCGAACCTCCCTTGGCGTGCGCATGCTGGAGTCTGTGAAGGTTCTTCATGCGCTGGGGAAGAAGAATGAGACGAAAACTGGGCTCTCTTCCTGTCGGCTCTTGGGAAATTCAAGCAACCCCAAAGACCCCCAGCCACCCCCAGCGATCCAGCCACGGCGGCATACCCCACGTGAGGGTAAGAGGCCTGAGAAAACGCAAGTCCAAGCCCAGAAACCAGACAGCAGTGCTGAAACAGAGTGTCCATCTCCATCCCAGTGTGAGCGGCCTCCTCCTGGGAAGGTCAAGTTGATACCTCTGCCTTTTTCTGCCTGGGACAAGCCTCAAGCTCGACCCGCTCCTCGGAGGCCACAGTCTCTGGCCTCACATCGGCCTGCTGTGGCTTACCGTGCCCAGCCTGGTTCTACTGACTCAGCTCAACCTGCTGCAGTCAATTCATCCCAGCCAGCTCCTGCCTCTTTGCCAGGTCCCGCCAAACCAGCTCAGCCAACTGTGGCCAACCCAACCCAACCGGCTTGGACCAACCATACCCAGCCTCGTGTCCCTCAGCCTGCTGCTCCTAGGCCTGCACCCTACAAAACTTCATCTGGCGCTTCTCTCCAGCGCGAGCCTGTTCCCCCTGCTGTGACTAAGCGCCAGTCCCCACCCAAGCTCCAAACCCAACTTCTACTCCAAGACTTCAGCAAGCAACGAGTTCCATGGAGGGAACCCAACGTGCCTGAGCCAGTCATGTCAAAGCCCATCGAACAAGAGCAGAGGCCAGAGCGAGAGGCCATGAAGAGGCGGGCTCAACAACAACGGGAGAATGCTGCCAGATACACCTCTTCGGGGAAGCTGCAATTTTTCACCCAGAGGGACAAAGAAATGGAAATTGCTGACTACTACGGATACGTCAGGTGACAGCTGCTAGGATTCTTGCTGCCACCTTGGCTACCAGCGGTTCTTCCATACATAGGTAAGATAGGTATAGAACCGAATAAGTAAATGGAATAGAATTAATAGATGAGTAATAAACCTTTCGAATTTTGAGATGCTGCTAACTGGGGCGTGAGAAAGGAAGGCCTGAAAGTTGGATGGGAGAATGAAGGAAAGGGGTAAAAACTGAGGAAAGAGGAAGGAACTTGGCCCAGGGCTAGGAAGGCCAAAAGAGACGTATGGATTTAGGAAAGGAAGCAGGAGTGAGGATGAAATGGCAGAAGTAAAAAGCAGGGTCAGGGGTCTGGGTTGAAAGAACACAATTGGAGTAGAGTTGAAGGTGACAGGAGATGAGTCTAGGTTTACTAGGAGAAATAGAAACAAAGTCTCTCGGGGAGGTTGGCCTTAAGTCTCACAACCACCAGATAGGTATTTCAGAAAACAAGAGGTTCACGACACATCTCTGAAAGGTTTGAGTTGCCTTATTCAGGTGTGATTATAGTGGGGGAATAGGCAAATCTACCAGAGAAGTAGCTAGGGCTCAGAGTCCTCCTAGGGGCAGCTGACGACAGGGCCAGAGCCAAGGGAACTGCTGCATCAGGAGGCCCACGAACAAATCAGGGGCATAGCCGCCTGTCACTTCCCTACCAGGAAGGAAGCCAGGTATATTACTATAACCAAGGCACACTGGGGTCTTCACTGTATGGAGAACTTGGCTCCTGCCCGCAATCCTATGGCTCCGCGTCATACACAGGAAGTAGGGCCTCTGCGCAACCAGAAATGGGAATGGGACTGAAGGAGATTCAGCCCGCAAATATCCGACCACCAGCTTCCACCTCTGCAATCTGCCACCCTGTGTCTGCTCAACGCATCACAGAAACAAGTTTTCAAGGTGAGTATACAAACGGCAGAGCAAGTTGAAGAATGAGGTCGGCATTCACAAACGGGGTCAAATCGACAGCTGGGAAGGGGTGTAGAGACAGGTAGAATTTAGATCCTGAGCCTTTAATAATCACTACCTTCTCTCAGTGCTCTCTGTTTTTAGACTCTATGTAAGAACAGCTAGGGCTTCCCTGGTGGCGCCTGCCAATGCAGGGGACACGGCTTCGAGCCCCGGTCTGCGAAGATCCCACATGCCGTGCTGCAACTAAGCGCATGTGCCACAACGACTGAGCCTGCATTCCAGAGCCCGTGAGCCGCAACTACCGAAGCCCACGCGCCTACAGCCCATGCTCCGCAACAAGAGAGGCCACCGCGATGAGAAGCCCGCACACCGCAACCAAGAGTAGACCCCGCTAGCCGCAACTAGAGAAAGCCCGTGCACAGCAATGAGGACCCAGTGCAGCCAAAAAAATAAATACGTAGAATAAATAAGTTCAATCAATCAATCAATCAATAAACGTAAATTAAAAACAAACAAACAAACAAAAAAACAGAACACCTGATGCAGGTGGGAAGGTGGGAGGGACACTGTAAAGGTCATCTATGCTACATGTACAAGAACCCCGAGAGCACACCAATAGGTACCACATTTTTCACTGCTGTAGCCGAGCATTCCCCCTGTACTACCACACTGTAGCACTCCCTTCCCTCGTCTACCGCTACAGTCTCTTTGGAAGGTGTTTCAGAACTCTTGTTATGAGAGTGCCAGTTGAACTGTCCTCACTTCCGTCATTTATACCAGGATTTAAGACCTTGTGGTCCGAGATCCTGTCCAGAGAGCAAGCAGGCTAAGACTCTGTCTTTGTTTCTATATTTCATCAGAAAGGGCTCTACCCCCTCTCCTAGTTCATGGTGTGAAGTGTTCTTAGCCTCTCGGGAAAGTGGGGAGAATTCAAAGGACTCTCTATGAGAATGCTAGGCTTTGTAAAACATTTCAGTTTTTTAAAAAGAAGACTCATTTTGTATTGGACTTACAACAGTCCTATGAGATACAAAGAGAGCCAAGGATCAGTGACATGAAATGATCACCAGTAAGAATTACAACAGTCACCGCTTACCTCGTAGCATAGGGCACACTGTCCATGATCCTTAAGAAGAGTTAGTAGAAATGCCTTGCCCATCTTGCCCCTGAACCCCTTGAAAGGTACACGACTGCTGTGTTGGTGTTTAGGGGGAGCATCTCACTTACCCGGGACTGACTTCAACCTTGATTCCTCTGTAGTGATGGAGACTTCCCCGCTGATGAAAAATTCCCTGGGATTGCAACCTCCAAGCCAGACCGCTTTCCTATGGAATGACAGAGAACTTCAGAGAACTTGTCAAGATGAAACACCAGTCAGTCTGCGGGAGAAAGGGAAGAAGAGAACGATGGAAATCGTTTCTGGGAAACTATTTTTACATTATGTTTTGTTTGTTCCTGGTAAATAAACTGAAATCTTCTTAACATTCAAACAAAATCTAAACCACTAAATTCAACAACACAGGAGTATAACTTTTGAAAAAAATTTCTTTGGCTGCGCAGCATGTGGGATCTTAGCTCCCCAACCAGGGATTGAACCCACGCCTGCTGCATTGGAAGCGCAGAGTCTTCACCACTGGACCACCAGGGAAGTCCCAGGAATAGAACTTTTAAAGGAGAAGGTATAAACCCCTGGGTTATATGAACTGGAGATTTTTAGTAAGAAGTCAATAGATCTTTTGTTAGGCACATTTTATGTTAGGCTGTCTCCCTGCACAGGACGCAGGCGCCTTGAAAATGGAAATCACATCCCTCTATAGTACGTCCCTCTTCTTTCTGCTTTGCAGTTTGCTGCTCCACTTGTTCAACCCCACCTAGTAATAACCTATACTTCCCTTGTTCCTGTTTTCCCATCTGGAAAACAGACAAAAGGCAACCAAACAACGCAAAGGTCTCAACAAATAAGGGATACCCAAAACCAGAGATGGCCAGAACTTCTGTATCCCTCATGAAACCTAGCCCGGTGTTCAATACTTAGGTATCATTAATACATGCGTGTTGACTGAAACAGTTGAAACGCAATTCTTCCACTTCCCAGTTTAGTTTTAGTCCTCATACAAAACCTGATCATCAAATTCCTTAATGCTAGGAATCACAGTGAAAAATAATTTCTCAACTGACTTCTGTCAGATGAGTGAGAACTAAGGTTAATTCAGTGTATCTGAAGCATAGAAAGTGAGGGCAAACGTGGCACAAGATGGGGCTAGAGAAGCAGAGAGGATTCTAGAGCACGCAGAGTCTTAAAGGCCACCAGTGTGTTTTCTATTCTCAAAACAATGTTTGTGAGCGATGTTTATGAGCAATGTTCCAACTTGCTTTGAAGCTTTCTTGTGTGAAGAATGGATTGGAGGGAAACAAGATATATGGACACTAGTTAGGACCTAATCGCAACAGACAGGCAAGTTCAGTATTAGGATGTTGAGGGAGAGCTGACAGATTCCAAAGAAATTCAGGAGATAAACTGAAGCGGGCTTCATGGGGTATGAGATGGAGGAAAGGAAGGTCTTAGGGAATTAAAGGGTTTACTGCACACATGAGCAGAGTCTCAAAATTAATCATTTGAACGTACAGAGGGGGATCGATCTCCCAAATGACACCGGTTAGGAAGCAACGGTACGCCCTGTAGAATTCCTAGAGACAGCACAAATCAACTGTTTCGATGGAAAATTCGGCGGGACCCTTGATTTCCATGGGAATATAGAGAAAAGAGACACTGATCTGGCTTGCAGGTATTTAGGAAGTTGTTAGCCTGACATCACATACTAGTCTCATGTAAGTAGGCCGTCTGAAGTATGAAGCTTAGGGGAAAAACCTTGAAGAAAACTTAAAAGCTTAAGCCACACCTCTATACTACACCACCTTTCACAGTTTCTTCTCAGATAAGCAGCATCCCCATCAGTGAAGAAACTCACATCCCATAATAGGAACAACAGGCCTAAAAATTAAATGTGTGTCTTTGGAGGTCCCATCTATGCGATATCTTCCTGGTACCAGAAAAGTCCCCAGGAAGATCGATCTTTGCACCCCTGAAAGCTTACCACCAAGGAAAATGACTAGGTCCATAGATTTCCTCCCTCAAACCAGCCTACCTCACACATAAATCACTAGCAACTCAGCCCTTAACTCACATTATCACAGTCACAAGAGTGGTTAGGGAGAAAAGCACTAACCAGGGGAACTAACACAGAGGCAATCCAGGCCAAGCTGGGCTGGTGGCAGATATCTGCTCCTTACGCTCGGGTGCATAATGCGACTCACCACAATGCCTTTTTCACAGACCCTTTTTAAAGTTTCTCCACAAAATCCAACAGCTCAAGTTAGCTCATGACGCTTCAAGGTAAACAATCGTCAAGAGAAAAACATGCAATATGTCTTACAATGTTGGATTCCTTACAAATAGGACAAGGAAATAACCATGTAGACAAAACCAGAGCATTTGAAAACATCTGCGTTCTACAAACATACCAGTGAATGCTATAAATAAGGTAATATGACATAAAACAAAATGAAAACTAGATGTGAGACTGTTCTCTTCAGTGTACAGACTTCATGGCAGTTGCTGCACGATCTAGCTACTTATATCTACAACTCTCTGTTCTGTTAATACAAAATGAGGCCCAAGTGTGTCAACTTGTTTCCCACAGAAACCAAAAAACCTACATGCATCTCTTTTCTCCGGTGCCCTTTCACCTTACCTGCTCCCAGTTCTCCACCAATGTCCTCCTCTTTCTCTAATTATTCTCCTCTTCATTGTGCTTGGCCTTGCACCCAAGCATGCAAGACAGAGAGTCCTAGAGGTCCGAGATTCTAGAGGGGCTGTTTGCAAGGGGGAGGAGATTACGGTAACTGCCACACTGTATATACTTCTGTGCAAAGAAAGAGGGACAGTGTTCAGAATGTCTCTCACATATAAAAAGAGCTGGATGGCAGGATACCTGTGTGGCCCAAGGAACTAGAGCTAGCAAATCATGGGCAAAACAATTGCAACCAAAGGCTGGAAGAGGAAAGGTCTGCAACCAGCTCTGTCTCCTGGCTCTCTGGTATTTGCTGCCAATGGGCAGAGTCTATTTCGTGAAGCATCAAGCACTGAAAAGAAGACTCCTGCTGCTGGAAGTTGACAGAAAGGAACATCCAATGCAAGATCAAGGCTTGTCCTAGAAGCAATGCCCATAATGGAAGAAAAAAAAAAAAAAAAAAGAAAGCGGAAGAGAAATGTTAAGTCGCAAGTCCAACCTGGCCCCCAGCCTAGCCCAGCCCAAGGAAGGTAGGAGTCAAGGAGAAGAAACTAAAAGAGAAGAGCCTTGGACCACAACATTCTCCACAGGGTACACTCAACAAACTTCACCCTGCTCTTTAACCAAGTTACAACTGTAATAGTTCAAACTACATGGCTCTTTCCTTCCTAAGGATACTAGTTAAATAAGATCTATATAGCTCTAAGTATATGATACATAAAATAGAATACTCTGTAGAATATAAGTAACTGTTAGTTAATTATATTAATGAACGTCTGTAAGAAATGTTGCAATGATTTCCCTAATGGAAGAGCCTGGGGGAGGTAAATCTGTCTTCTAGGATTTCCTCCCCAGAGCTCAGAAATTGAGGGGTTGTTTTAGCTCTCCTACGCTCTCTTCACCCAAGCCCGCCCTCCTGTTGGGGATCGGACCTCCCTATTGGCTAGCTCATACCTTTCAACTGCCTGCTTTGTGACATCACTCTCCTACCAAACCTACTACCACTTGGTAGAGGTCTTGGGGTTTCCGTGGAGCCGTTTGGACCAGTAACCAGTGACCTTTGTACTGGACACGTGCGCCGTTCAGCTGCAGCCACTCAGACATCCTCTAGTGTTGTCTCCTCATCCCTTGTACCTGCAGTTGATGTCTCCTCTTCTCTGACCATGTCAGGTAAGAAAAGAAACTTTGGAAAGTTTTGCGTTCGATTTCTTGTGCCCCTAAATTGAGGAGGAGATTCAAAATAGCGTGGAATAATGAGGGAAAGTATTGAACTACAAGTCTGGAGACCTAATTTCAGTTTTGACTTTGACGTTTACTGTCTGTGTGACTTTGGACAAATCACTGACTGCCTCACAAAGCCTGCTGCTTTCCTTATCTGTTACGTTAGGATACCACATTGGGTTGATCACTCTGATCCCCTTCTTTTCCAATATTGAGCCTTAAAGGGTACCCATGTAGAAAATGAAATCAGAGACTTCTCAAAAGAGTGTTTCAACAGAAACATAGAAAAGCCAGGTGACACAGAAAACTAGCGATATATACCAAGATGTTTCATCTCCAATGGTCTCCCTCCACTAGTATTTCGACTAGTTGAAAAGAGAGAATAGGGAGAGAGGATGGAGAGTACTGGGCTATATAGGGAGGCACAGAGTCAAACGTAAGCAAGTTTAGGATTGTTTTCATTAGCACAGGCCAACAGGAACCAAGAGATGGGAAAAAAATATAAGAATGAAGAGGGAAAGCATAGAGGAGCTCTCAAGAAAGAGGCAGTTTGCCATGGAATGTTGACGGGAGCCAAAGATTTTAAATTAAAGCAGAAACAGCACAGAGGGAAATCTGCTCAGAGCAGGGCAAAACAAAGCTGATGGTAGCAAATCCTTACATTAACAGACTAAGAAGGAAAGTAAGGCCAGAACAGGGGATCACCAGGAAAGGCAGCCTATCAGAAAAGTCATACTCCGTTTTCTTTCTTTTATTGCCTCTCTGAATACAGCTGGCACTTGACAGTTTGGAATAGAAACATTTTAGAAGTATGTTTTAGAAATGATGCTTCCTAGAAACCAGAAACCAAAGTGGTTATCTAGGGGGCTGCTTTTCAGTGTTCTATTCTTTCTAATTTTTAAACTAGGTAGACATTTGACCAATTAAACATTTTAAATGATATCTTCTACATTGAATCAGAAGGACTATTTCCTTTGTGTGATATGTACCTTCTAAGGCAAGGTTGCTTTTCAATTTTTACAGTTATTTCCTTCCTAACACAGAGAGCACATTGATCAACAGCCATCGTTCGCTTGTAGATCTTAGCTACCGGAGAAGAAAAAGAAAAAGTCAAGCCCCACATCTCTAATTCCCCATTTAGGGAATTCCCTGGCGGTCCAGCGCTTAGGACTCGGTGCTTTCACGGCCAGGGCCACGCGGCGCGGCAAAAGAAAAAAAGAAAACACAAACATCCACATTTATCTAAAACAATGTTGTGGAGTCCTTTGGATTTTCTTACATTTGAAAATCTTTTTTAATTGGATTCTAGGGATGATGGTTTTTTGAGGTCTTGGGATGTCATCTTCTTGGATGTGGAAGATGATTCTAAGTTCTAGGATAAATACAAAAACCTTCTTGATACTTTTTAAGCTTCCTTTCTGCTTATTATATGAGTTATATTCATGGACAGATATATTTCTCCTAGGCTTAATACCTGTTACTTGCTGGGTAAAAATATGAATGAGCACAATAATGAAACTCTTTTACACTTACTATTTTGCTGTCTGCTTTGTACCGGTTTTCATTGAAATACTTGTCTATATATGTTGTGGCTACCTATACATTCACATTTGTTGCATTCTGTTGCTTGTTGTGCATTTTTTACTGATTTATCGTCTCTGTCTGTATGCATTGGCTAGGAATTCATTCACCTCTATCACCTCCATCGTGTTTTTTGGTTAATAGTATTCACTAAAATAGAGTGGGCAAAATTCACTTTCATAATATTGCATGTATGGTACAGAATGTCATTTGTTAGTAAATTCATTAGGCTTTGATACTTGCCCACATACCCCAGTTTTCATTAATATCTATGGATTTCTTTTTCGTTACGTAACATGTTTTTCATGATTTTTCTTTGTCTTTCTAGAACTTATTGTATCTTCCTCCATATAAATCATACGCAATAGATCAGCTTATTCATCTATTAATTATTACTGCTATTATTATTGGTGGTGGTGTTATAACCACTTTATAGATGAGTAATCTGAAGTAATCAGATAACTTTTCTCTTTCCAAAAGCACTTAAGAAATCCACTTTCGGGTAATCATTTTGAGGTAGGATGAGAAACCAGGCTTGAAGAGGGCAAACATGACTCTTTCAGTTCACCAATTGGACTGAGCTATACGTCAACTCTAGGTAATAGCGTGGGAACTGCACAAGCAAAGGGAGACACTGAAGATGACAATGGTAATGGCCGTACTGTTTTCTAATGGACAAAAAAAATGCTTATATTATAAGTTCTATTTCTCCTGCTTTCTGGCACTATCATGCTCAGAGTGGAGTCCTGGCAAGGAAGTCAGGATACTTAGGTTCTGAAACCTGGTAATGACACTAACATAATGAGAGAACCTGAACAAGTCAACCCGACCTCTCTGAGCCTCAGTTTCCTTACTCGTGAAATGAGACTGAAAAAAGAGAAAGTTCTCTAAGGGCCTCCTAGTTCTAAAATGCTTCCAGTCTAGGAAATAGCATAGAAGTCAATACGAGTGCAGGCTGAAGGGAAAGACAGGGCAGGGAGAAGGTTGCTTCCAGCCTAGAGAACAATGTCTGAACCATACCACTTGGCTCTTCTGCCCATCTGTGCCCAAGATGGGAGCACAGGCAGTTAATACAGAAGAGTGGAAAACTGCTCAGTCCTTACAGCCATCATTAACTGTCTGATTTTGGGTTTCTCAGGAAGGGTCGATAGTAGAGGTGTCCTGAGAGCAAGAACCTTAAGATAATGCTGTTCCTCAAACGTAGTGAGAATTTCTCAACCTCCCTGAGTTTTTCATGACCCTCTTGTTCTTACAGAAAATTTCCAAAATCCATCTCTACTTGGAACTCTAAATTCTCTGCAGCATTCTCTTCCTGTGGTGAGCAATGCAACTTCCCTAACACGAAGTGTCTGCAACTTCTCCAGAGTCTCTGCCCCTGCCGTCAGTTCGGCATCGGCTACCGGTACCTCTTTCCAGACACTCATGGGTAGTGCCTACCTTTACCAACATTCCAGCACGACTATGTTATCTGGAGTTACTGACCACAGCCAGATCTCCACTTCAGCTCCTTCCTATCCAGGTGTTCTTGAGTGGGACATCACAGGAAGCACTGAAAAGAATTCCTCTTCACTCGGAGACTTTACTCTGGCACTCACTGACCGGCACCCAGCTGCTTCCTCCATGTTTATGGCAGCCCAGTATGATAAAACTTCAGACGCCAATAACATGGTCCCTCTATATCCATCACTTTCTGCCAGGCTTGCTCAGGGAGCACCATCTCAGATTCCAAATCAGGGGCATAGCCGCCTGTCACTTCCCTACCAGGAAGGAAGCCAGGTATATTACTATAACCAAGGCACACTGGGGTCTTCACTGTATGGAGAACTTGGCTCCTGCCCGCAATCCTATGGCTCCGCGTCATACACAGGAAGTAGGGCCTCTGCGCAACCAGAAATGGGAATGGGACTGAAGGAGATTCAGCCCACAAATATCCGACCACCAGCTTCCACCTCTGCAATCTGCCACCCTGTGTCTGCTCAACGCATCACAGAAACAAGTTTTCAAGGTGAGTATACAAACGGCAGAGAAAGTTGAAGAATGAGGTCGGCATTCACAAATGGGGTCAAATCGACAGCTGGGAAGGGGTGTAGAGACAGGTAGAATTTAGATCCTGAGCCTTTAGTAACCACTACCTTCGCTCAGTGCCCTCTGTTTTTAGACTCTATATAAGAACACCTAGGGCTTCCCTGGTGGCGCCGTGGTTAAGAATCCGCCTGCCAATGCAATGCGGCGGACACTGGTTCGAGCCCTGGTCTGGGAAGATCCCACATGCCGTGGAGCAACTAAGCCCATGTGCCACAACGACTGAGCCTGCATTCTAGAGCCCGTGAGCCGCAACTACCGAAGCCCACGCGCCTAGAGCGCATGCTCCGCAACAAGAGAAGCCCGCACACCGCAACCAAGAGTAGACCCCGCTAGCCGCAACTAGAGAAAGCCCGTGCACAGCAATGAAGACCCTGTGCAGCCAAAAAAATAAATACGTAGAATAAATAAGTTCAAACAATCAATCAATAAATAAACGTAAATTAAAAAAAACAAAAAAACAAAAAGAACACCTAATGCAGGTGGGAAGGTGGCAGGGACACTGTAAAGGTCATCTATGCTACATGTACAAGAACCCCGAGAGCACACCAATAGGTACCACATTTTTCACTGCTGTAGCCGAGCATTCCCCCTGTACTACCACACTGTAGCACTCCCTTCCCTCGTCTACTGCTACAGTCTCTTTGGAAGGTGTCTCAGAACTCTTGTTATGAGAGTGCCAGTTGAAGTGTCCTCACTTCCGTCATTTATACCAGGATTTAAGACCTTGTGGTCCGAGATCCTGTCCAGAGAGCAAGCAGGCTAAGACTCTGTCTTTGTTTCTGTATTTCATCAGAAAGGGCTCTACCCCCTCTCCTAGTTCATGGTGTGAAGTGTTCTTAGCCTCTCGGGAAAGTGGGGAGAATTGAAAGGACTCTATATGAGAATGCTAGGCTTTGTAAAACATTTCAGTTGTTTAAAAAGAAGACTCATTTTGTATTGGACTTACAACAGTCCTATGAGATACAAAGAGAGCCAAGGATCAGTGACATGAAATGATCACCAGTTAAGCATTACAACAGTCACCGCTTACCTCGTAGCATAGGGCACTGTCCATGATCCTTAAGAAGAGTTAGTAGAAATGCCTTGCCCATCTTGCCCCTGAACCCCTTGAAAGGTACACGACTGCTGTGTTGGTGTTTAGGGGGAGCATCTCATTTACCAGGGACTGACTTCTCCCTTGATCCCTTTGTAGTGATGGAGCCTTCCCTGGTGATGAAAAATTCCCTGGGATTGCAACCTCCAAGCCAGACGTTTTGTGTGACACAAACTCAAGAACTCCCCAAGTCCTGCAGTAGCAGAAACAGTCACATACTTGAGAGTAACCCACCATCTGAACTTGGGGACATTTCAGTGACAGCTCCAGTCCAGAGTGCCAGGCGTCTCCTGGCCCTGCCTCCAGCTCCAAGCCAGGGACAAACAGAGAGTAAGAACGTGGAGGATATCAAAACCAAGCTGTCAAAGCCTCTGGAGGCCTACCAGATCCCAATAGAAAACCAAGATCCTCCACTACTCCCTTTAGGAATCCCTGATATTCCCCAGCCGCTGGCCTGCACCGATCCCCTCAGCCAAGAGGAGCAGCCTGGTTCTGAAAATGCTGATCTGGGAGAGAACAGCCTGAGTCGTCAGGACCTAGGGACACTTGAAAATGGGACTGAACCTAGCAGTGGTCTTGCAGACATTACTACACTGGCGGAGGATATTCACCTTCCCCAGCTCTTTAATTCTTGGAAAGATCTTGATCGATCCCAAGGTCCCAACGTGATCAAAGCTGAAGACACCAGAGCCATTAAGGTGAATCAGGTGCAGGAAAAGCCAAGTGTCGTAAAGGTTCCCTCTGATCAACCCAGGAAGAACAAACAGAAAGCCTCTGAGCCTATCGGTGGTGCTCCCAAGGCCAAAATCCAGCCAAAGGATCCAGAGTGCCTGTTAGGGGGAGAAGCGGTTATATGCACTGCTGCAGTCAGTGACAGGGCTCCTGCGAACACGGCCAAGCACTCTCAAGGCAAACCTCAGAAAGCTGCATCCGGAAAGATCAGCAAAACTGAGAGCCATGGGCAGGAAAAGACCAAAAGGACCAGAGGAAGAAACAAGGCTGAAGAGAACAAGCAGTCAGGGAACAAAGTCAAGGCAGAAGACAAGCCAGCAATCCCCAACACGAAGCGAAAGGAACACCAAACTGAGCTTCGCCAAGAGAGCTTTCAAAAGCCTCGAACCTCCCTTGGCGTGCGCATGCTGGAGTCTGTGAAGGTTCTTCATGCGCTGGGGAAGAAGAATGAGACGAAAACTGGGCTCTCTTCCTGTCGGCTCTTGGGAAATTCAAGCAACCCCAAAGACCCCCAGCCACCCCCAGCGATCCAGCCACGGCGGCATACCCCACGTGAGGGTAAGAGGCCTGAGAAAACGCAAGTCCAAGCCCAGAAACCAGACAGCAGTGCTGAAACAGAGTGTCCATCTCCATCCCAGTGTGAGCGGCCTCCTCCTGGGAAGGTCAAGTTGATACCTCTGCCTTTTTCTGCCTGGGACAAGCCTCAAGCTCGACCCGCTCCTCGGAGGCCACAGTCTCTGGCCTCACATCGGCCTGCTGTGGCTTACCGTGCCCAGCCTGGTTCTACTGACTCAGCTCAACCTGCTGCAGTCAATTCATCCCAGCCAGCTCCTGCCTCTT
>NW_028124579.1:0-71119 GCF_965194825.1 Balaenoptera physalus
GTCCTGAAACATCTAAAAAACTCAGCTTAGAGAGCACAGGGCACTTCCACTCATGGGCGTATAAATTGGGAAAACTAAAAATCAGCAAGACACAGGCACCCCAAAGTTTAGGGCTGCTCTGTTGACAAGAACCTCCACTTCGTTACACCTTAAATATCCCAGGAAAGAGAAAAATGGATAAAGAAGTTGTGGTCCTTATGTACAATGGAATATCACTCAGCCATGAAATCAACGTCATAAGGCTAGTAGCAGCATGATGAGTGGATTTAGGTACGACGATTCTAAGTGAAATAAGTCACACAGAAAAAGACACTTATCATAAGATATCACTTATAGAGGGAATGTAAAAACCGCTACCCTTGAACTGAATTACAAAACAGACCAGAGTCCCACGTTTAGAAAACACACTATGGCTGCTTAACGGGAAAGGTGAGGTGGGGTGATGCATAAAACAAGGGTTTCAAATTAGGTCAGATACCGTTCCATAAACCCAATATGTAATAGACAAGACCTACTCCTTGATCAGTGAATTGGACTCAACACCCCCTATTCACCGCCCAAGAATATATCTGACTAGTAAGAATCTTAAAACCTATGTTTTGATATCTCTCTGTAAGTGAGTCAAGTGGGTGTAAAGCGGCAGAAACACAGCAGTGAAAAGCAGCTAAACCCCATTATAAAAATCAATTACTTTTAAAAACCCGTGAAACAAAGACAGTGAAAGAGAGAGAAATTCTTACAAAATTCGTTCAGGGGCTGTGATGCCACCTGGATTGACCATATCTAGACCCACAGCTGATTGAGACATACGGGTGGACACTCTTGGGGCTGAGAGGTTTGGTGAGGTTGGGTGAGGAAACGCAGACCCTTTAAAGAAATACTGCGTGATATCCATCCCATGGGTCCCAAATCTCCAGGTTCAAGGGCATCTTCCTACATCGAAAACATGCATGAGAAACCCAGAAGATGGTACACCGTATGATCGGGAAAGGTTTCCAAAACGCACCTCATTTCTCATCTCCTTATGCTCGGGTTCGCCATTCCAGCCGCTTTAGTAGCAATCTCCCTCCTTGGAGAATCAGCACCTTTAACCTCCTGTTCCGCACAGGCTGCAATTTGTCCTGAGGATGAACGGGAAGAGTGGGAACCAATGAGAGACTAGCTCTAGGTGTTGGGACAGGCACAGGTCACTCTACTTCCCCATCAGGAAGAAGAATTAACCACAGGCTCAGCCTGCCGCCCGGGACCAGAATAGGGCCTGAAGCAATCCTGCGCTTTTGCGGCCAGCTCCCAAGAAAGCGAGTTGAAAAATGGAGCTCAGGGGCACTGCAATTCACAAACCTGCAGACTTAGAAATGATAACTCTCGTCCACAAATATATTGAGGGAAGGCAACGAAGAGGATTGGAAAGCAAGGCAGAATTGCAGGAAACAGATTTCAGGAGGAGATTCGAATCGCCTTTAAAGCACAGGAAAAGCGGCAAAACCTCGACAATGATGCCCTTGGCCAAAAAGGGCGTATGCGTTTTTTACTGAATATATTCAGGAAAAAACGCATACGCCCTTTTTGGCCAACCAAGCAACCTGGAAAGGCAAATCAGCGCTACAAAGAAGTCTCGCTTCCCATCGGTCAAAAGGGCCATGCTGAATAAAGTGTCAAAACCAGAAATGCAGGACAGGCCATGGAGAAACGGGAGCCTGGCTACGCTGATGGGAGGGATGTAAATTGCCAACAGCCACTCTGGAGAAGTGTACGGTGTGTCCTGAAACATCTAAAAAACTCAGCTTAGAGAGCACAGGGCACTTCCACTCATGGGCGTATAAATTGGGAAAACTAAAAATCAGCAAGACACAGGCACCCCAAAGTTTAGGGCTGCTCTGTTGACAAGAACCTCCACTTCGTTACACCTTAAATATCCCAGGAAAGAGAAAAATGGATAAAGAAGTTGTGGTCCTTATGTACAATGGAATATCACTCAGCCATGAAATCAACGTCATAAGGCTAGTAGCAGCATGATGAGTGGATTTAGGTACGACGATTCTAAGTGAAATAAGTCACACAGAAAAAGACACTTATCATAAGATATCACTTATAGAGGGAATGTAAAAACCGCTACCCTTGAACTGAATTACAAAACAGAACAGAGTCCCACGTTTAGAAAACACACTATGGCTGCTTAACGGGAAAGGTGAGGTGGGGTGATGCATAAAACAAGGGTTTCAAATTAGGTCAGATACCGTTCCATAAACCCAATATGTAATAGACAAGACCTACTCCTTGATCAGTGAATTGGACTCAACACCCCCTATTCACCGCCCAAGAATATATCTGACTAGTAAGAATCTTAAAACCTATGTTTTGATATCTCTCTGTAAGTGAGTCAAGTGGGTGTAAAGCGGCAGAAACACAGCAGTGAAAAGCAGCTAAACCCCATTATAAAAATCAATTACTTTTAAAAACCCGTGAAACAAAGACAGTGAAAGAGAGAGAAATTCTTACAAAATTCGTTCAGGGGCTGTGATGCCACCTGGATTGACCATATCTAGACCCACAGCTGATTGAGACATACGGGTGGACACTCTTGGGGCTGAGAGGTTTGGTGAGGTTGGGTGAGGAAACGCAGACCCTTTAAAGAAATACTGCGTGATATCCATCCCATGGGTCCCAAATCTCCAGGTTCAAGGGCATCTTCCTACATCGAAAACATGCATGAGAAACCCAGAAGATGGTACACCGTATGATCGGGAAAGGTTTCCAAAACGCACCTCATTTCTCATCTCCTTATGCTCGGGTTCGCCATTCCAGCCGCTTTAGTAGCAATCTCCCTCCTTGGAGAATCAGCACCTTTAACCTCCTGTTCCGTACAGGTTGCAATTTGTCCTGAGGATGAACGGGAAGAGTGGGAACCAATGAGAGACTAGCTCTAGGTGTTGGGACAGGCACAGGTCACTCTACTTCCCCATCAGGAAGAAGAATTAGCCACAGGTTCAGCCTGCCGCCCGGGACCAGAATAGGGCCTGAAGCAATCCTGCGCTTTTGCGGCCAGCTCCCAAGAAAGCGAGTTGAAAAATGGAGCTCAGGGGCACTGCAATTCACAAACCTGCAGACTTATAAATGATAACTCTCGTCCACAGATATATTGAGGGAAGGCAACGAAGAGGATTGGAAAGCAAGGCAGAATTGCAGGAAACAGATTTCAGGAGGGAGATTCGAATCGCCTTTAAAGCACAGGAAAAGCGGCAAAACCTCGACAATGATGCCCTTGGCCAAAAAGGGCGTATGCGTTTTTTCCTGAATATATTCAGGAAAAAACGCATACGCACTTTTTGGCCAACCAAGCAACCTGGAAAGGCAAATCAGCGCTACAAAGAAGTCTCGCTTCCCATCGGTCAAAAGGGCCATGCTGAATAAAGTGTCAAAACCAGAAATGCAGGACAGGCCATGGAGAAACGGGAGCCTGGCTACGCTGATGGGAGGGATGTAAATTGCCAACAGCCACTCTGGAGAAGTGTACGGTGTGTCCTGAAACATCTAAAAAACTCAGCTTAGAGAGCACAGGGCACTTCCACTCATGGGCGTATAAATTGGGAAAACTAAAAATCAGCAAGACACAGGCACCCCAAAGTTTAGGGCTGCTCTGTTGACAAGAACCTCCACTTCGTTACACCTTAAATATCCCAGGAAAGAGAAAAATGGATAAAGAAGTTGTGGTCCTTATGTACAATGGAATATCACTCAGCCATGAAATCAACGTCATAAGGCTAGTAGCAGCATGATGAGTGGATTTAGGTACGACGATTCTAAGTGAAATAAGTCACACAGAAAAAGACACTTATCATAAGATATCACTTATAGAGGGAATGTAAAAACCGCTACCCTTGAACTGAATTACAAAACAGAACAGAGTCCCACGTTTAGAAAACACACTATGGCTGCTTAACGGGAAAGGTGAGGTGGGGTGATGCATAAAACAAGGGTTTCAAATTAGGTCAGATACCGTTCCATAAACCCAATATGTAATAGACAAGACCTACTCCTTGATCAGTGAATTGGACTCAACACCCCCTATTCAC
Source organism: Balaenoptera physalus (assembly GCF_965194825.1). NCBI lineage: Eukaryota > Metazoa > Chordata > Mammalia > Artiodactyla > Balaenopteridae > Balaenoptera > Balaenoptera physalus. The sequence goes on from NW_028124579.1 coordinate 4,074, forward strand.
CGCCCAAGAATATATCTGACTAGTAAGAATCTTAAAACCTATGTTTTGATATCTCTCTGTAAGTGAGTCAAGTGGGTGTAAAGCGGCAGAAACACAGCAGTGAAAAGCAGCTAAACCCCATTATAAAAATCAATTACTTTTAAAAACCCGTGAAACAAAGACAGTGAAAGAGAGAGAAATTCTTACAAAATTCGTTCAGGGGCTGTGATGCCACCTGGATTGACCATATCTAGACCCACAGCTGATTGAGACATACGGGTGGACACTCTTGGGGCTGAGAGGTTTGGTGAGGTTGGGTGAGGAAACGCAGACCCTTTAAAGAAATACTGCGTGATATCCATCCCATGGGTCCCAAATCTCCAGGTTCAAGGGCATCTTCCTACATCGAAAACATGCATGAGAAACCCAGAAGATGGTACACCGTATGATCGGGAAAGGTTTCCAAAACGCACCTCATTTCTCATCTCCTTATGCTCGGGTTCGCCATTCCAGCCGCTTTAGTAGCAATCTCCCTCCTTGGAGAATCAGCACCTTTAACCTCCTGTTCCGCACAGGCTGCAATTTGTCCTGAGGATGAACGGGAAGAGTGGGAACCAATGAGAGACTAGCTCTAGGTGTTGGGACAGGCACAGGTCACTCTACTTCCCCATCAGGAAGAAGAATTAACCACAGGCTCAGCCTGCCGCCCGGGACCAGAATAGGGCCTGAAGCAATCCTGCGCTTTTGCGGCCAGCTCCCAAGAAAGCGAGTTGAAAAATGGAGCTCAGGGGCACTGCAATTCACAAACCTGCAGACTTATAAATGATAACTCTCGTCCACAAATATATTGAGGGAAGGCAACGAAGAGGATTGGAAAGCAAGGCAGAATTGCAGGAAACAGATTTCAGGAGGGAGATTCGAATCGCCTTTAAAGCACAGGAAAAGCGGCAAAACCTCGACAATGATGCCCTTGGCCAAAAAGGGCGTATGCGTTTTTTCCTGAATATATTCAGGAAAAAACGCATACGCCCTTTTTGGCCAACCAAGCAACCTGGAAAGGCAAATCAGCGCTACAAAGAAGTCTCGCTTCCATCGGTCAAAAGGGCCATGCTGAATAAAGTGTCAAAACCAGAAATGCAGGACAGGCCATGGAGAAACGGGAGCCTGGCTACGCTGATGGGAGGGATGTAAATTGCCAACAGCCACTCTGGAGAAGTGTACGGTGTGTCCTGAAACATCTAAAAAACTCAGCTTAGAGAGCACAGGGCACTTCCACTCATGGGCGTATAAATTGGGAAAACTAAAAATCAGCAAGACACAGGCACCCCAAAGTTTAGGGCTGCTCTGTTGACAAGAACCTCCACTTCGTTACACCTTAAATATCCCAGGAAAGAGAAAAATGGATAAAGAAGTTGTGGTCCTTATGTACAATGGAATATCACTCAGCCATGAAATCAACGTCATAAGGCTAGTAGCAGCATGATGAGTGGATTTAGGTACGACGATTCTAAGTGAAATAAGTCACACAGAAAAAGACACTTATCATAAGATATCACTTATAGAGGGAATGTAAAAACCGCTACCCTTGAACTGAATTACAAAACAGAACAGAGTCCCACGTTTAGAAAACACACTATGGCTGCTTAACGGGAAAGGTGAGGTGGGGTGATGCATAAAACAAGGGTTTCAAATTAGGTCAGATACCGTTCCATAAACCCAATATGTAATAGACAAGACCTACTCCTTGATCAGTGAATTGGACTCAACACCCCCTATTCACCGCCCAAGAATATATCTGACTAGTAAGAATCTTAAAACCTATGTTTTGATATCTCTCTGTAAGTGAGTCAAGTGGGTGTAAAGCGGCAGAAACACAGCAGTGAAAAGCAGCTAAACCCCATTATAAAAATCAATTACTTTTAAAAACCCGTGAAACAAAGACAGTGAAAGAGAGAGAAATTCTTACAAAATTCGTTCAGGGGCTGTGATGCCACCTGGATTGACCATATCTAGACCCACAGCTGATTGAGACATACGGGTGGACACTCTTGGGGCTGAGAGGTTTGGTGAGGTTGGGTGAGGAAACGCAGACCCTTTAAAGAAATACTGCGTGATATCCATCCCATGGGTCCCAAATCTCCAGGTTCAAGGGCATCTTCCTACATCGAAAACATGCATGAGAAACCCAGAAGATGGTACACCGTATGATCGGGAAAGGTTTCCAAAACGCACCTCATTTCTCATCTCCTTATGCTCGGGTTCGCCATTCCAGCCGCTTTAGTAGCAATCTCCCTCCTTGGAGAATCAGCACCTTTAACCTCCTGTTCCGCACAGGCTGCAATTTGTCCTGAGGATGAACGGGAAGAGTGGGAACCAATGAGAGACTAGCTCTAGGTGTTGGGACAGGCACAGGTCACTCTACTTCCCCATCAGGAAGAAGAATTAACCACAGGCTCAGCCTGCCGCCCGGGACCAGAATAGGGCCTGAAGCAATCCTGCGCTTTTGCGGCCAGCTCCCAAGAAAGCGAGTTGAAAAATGGAGCTCAGGGGCACTGCAATTCACAAACCTGCAGACTTAGAAATGATAACTCTCGTCCACAAATATATTGAGGGAAGGCAACGAAGAGGATTGGAAAGCAAGGCAGAATTGCAGGAAACAGATTTCAGGAGGGAGATTCGAATCGCCTTTAAAGCACAGGAAAAGCGGCAAAACCTCGACAATGATGCCCTTGGCCAAAAAGGGCGTATGCGTTTTTTCCTGAATATATTCAGGAAAAAACGCATACGCCCTTTTTGGCCAACCAAGCAACCTGGAAAGGCAAATCAGCGCTACAAAGAAGTCTCGCTTCCCATCGGTCAAAAGGGCCATGCTGAATAAAGTGTCAAAACCAGAAATGCAGGACAGGCCATGGAGAAACGGGAGCCTGGCTACGCTGATGGGAGGGATGTAAATTGCCAACAGCCACTCTGGAGAAGTGTACGGTGTGTCCTGAAACATCTAAAAAACTCAGCTTAGAGAGCACAGGGCACTTCCACTCATGGGCGTATAAATTGGGAAAACTAAAAATCAGCAAGACACAGGCACCCCAAAGTTTAGGGCTGCTCTGTTGACAAGAACCTCCACTTCGTTACACCTTAAATATCCCAGGAAAGAGAAAAATGGATAAAGAAGTTGTGGTCCTTATGTACAATGGAATATCACTCAGCCATGAAATCAACGTCATAAGGCTAGTAGCAGCATGATGAGTGGATTTAGGTACGACGATTCTAAGTGAAATAAGTCACACAGAAAAAGACACTTATCATAAGATATCACTTATAGAGGGAATGTAAAAACCGCTACCCTTGAACTGAATTACAAAACAGAACAGAGTCCCACGTTTAGAAAACACACTATGGCTGCTTAACGGGAAAGGTGAGGTGGGGTGATGCATAAAACAAGGGTTTCAAATTAGGTCAGATACCGTTCCATAAACCCAATATGTAATAGACAAGACCTACTCCTTGATCAGTGAATTGGACTCAACACCCCCTATTCACCGCCCAAGAATATATCTGACTAGTAAGAATCTTAAAACCTATGTTTTGATATCTCTCTGTAAGTGAGTCAAGTGGGTGTAAAGCGGCAGAAACACAGCAGTGAAAAGCAGCTAAACCCCATTATAAAAATCAATTACTTTTAAAAACCCGTGAAACAAAGACAGTGAAAGAGAGAGAAATTCTTACAAAATTCGTTCAGGGGCTGTGATGCCACCTGGATTGACCATATCTAGACCCACAGCTGATTGAGACATACGGGTGGACACTCTTGGGGCTGAGAGGTTTGGTGAGGTTGGGTGAGGAAACGCAGACCCTTTAAAGAAATACTGCGTGATATCCATCCCATGGGTCCCAAATCTCCAGGTTCAAGGGCATCTTCCTACATCGAAAACATGCATGAGAAACCCAGAAGATGGTACACCGTATGATCGGGAAAGGTTTCCAAAACGCACCTCATTTCTCATCTCCTTATGCTCGGGTTCGCCATTCCAGCCGCTTTATTAGCAATCTCCCTCCTTGGAGAATCAGCACCTTTAACCTCCTGTTCCGTACAGGTTGCAATTTGTCCTGAGGATGAACGGGAAGAGTGGGAACCAATGAGAGACTAGCTCTAGGTGTTGGGACAGGCACAGGTCACTCTACTTCCCCATCAGGAAGAAGAATTAGCCACAGGTTCAGCCTGCCGCCCGGGACCAGAATAGGGCCTGAAGCAATCCTGCGCTTTTGCGGCCAGCTCCCAAGAAAGCGAGTTGAAAAATGGAGCTCAGGGGCACTGCAATTCACAAACCTGCAGACTTATAAATGATAACTCTCGTCCACAGATATATTGAGGGAAGGCAACGAAGAGGATTGGAAAGCAAGGCAGAATTGCAGGAAACAGATTTCAGGAGGGAGATTCGAATCGCCTTTAAAGCACAGGAAAAGCGGCAAAACCTCGACAATGATGCCCTTGGCCAAAAAGGGCGTATGCGTTTTTTCCTGAATATATTCAGGAAAAAACGCATACGCACTTTTTGGCCAACCAAGCAACCTGGAAAGGCAAATCAGCGCTACAAAGAAGTCTCGCTTCCCATCGGTCAAAAGGGCCATGCTGAATAAAGTGTCAAAACCAGAAATGCAGGACAGGCCATGGAGAAACGGGAGCCTGGCTACGCTGATGGGAGGGATGTAAATTGCCAACAGCCACTCTGGAGAAGTGTACGGTGTGTCCTGAAACATCTAAAAAACTCAGCTTAGAGAGCACAGGGCACTTCCACTCATGGGCGTATAAATTGGGAAAACTAAAAATCAGCAAGACACAGGCACCCCAAAGTTTAGGGCTGCTCTGTTGACAAGAACCTCCACTTCGTTACACCTTAAATATCCCAGGAAAGAGAAAAATGGATAAAGAAGTTGTGGTCCTTATGTACAATGGAATATCACTCAGCCATGAAATCAACGTCATAAGGCTAGTAGCAGCATGATGAGTGGATTTAGGTACGACGATTCTAAGTGAAATAAGTCACACAGAAAAAGACACTTATCATAAGATATCACTTATAGAGGGAATGTAAAAACCGCTACCCTTGAACTGAATTACAAAACAGAACAGAGTCCCACGTTTAGAAAACACACTATGGCTGCTTAACGGGAAAGGTGAGGTGGGGTGATGCATAAAACAAGGGTTTCAAATTAGGTCAGATACCGTTCCATAAACCCAATATGTAATAGACAAGACCTACTCCTTGATCAGTGAATTGGACTCAACACCCCCTATTCACCGCCCAAGAATATATCTGACTAGTAAGAATCTTAAAACCTATGTTTTGATATCTCTCTGTAAGTGAGTCAAGTGGGTGTAAAGCGGCAGAAACACAGCAGTGAAAAGCAGCTAAACCCCATTATAAAAATCAATTACTTTTAAAAACCCGTGAAACAAAGACAGTGAAAGAGAGAGAAATTCTTACAAAATTCGTTCAGGGGCTGTGATGCCACCTGGATTGACCATATCTAGACCCACAGCTGATTGAGACATACGGGTGGACACTCTTGGGGCTGAGAGGTTTGGTGAGGTTGGGTGAGGAAACGCAGACCCTTTAAAGAAATACTGCGTGATATCCATCCCATGGGTCCCAAATCTCCAGGTTCAAGGGCATCTTCCTACATCGAAAACATGCATGAGAAACCCAGAAGATGGTACACCGTATGATCGGGAAAGGTTTCCAAAACGCACCTCATTTCTCATCTCCTTATGCTCGGGTTCGCCATTCCAGCCGCTTTAGTAGCAATCTCCCTCCTTGGAGAATCAGCACCTTTAACCTCCTGTTCCGCACAGGCTGCAATTTGTCCTGAGGATGAACGGGAAGAGTGGGAACCAATGAGAGACTAGCTCTAGGTGTTGGGACAGGCACAGGTCACTCTACTTCCCCATCAGGAAGAAGAATTAACCACAGGCTCAGCCTGCCGCCCGGGACCAGAATAGGGCCTGAAGCAATCCTGCGCTTTTGCGGCCAGCTCCCAAGAAAGCGAGTTGAAAAATGGAGCTCAGGGGCACTGCAATTCACAAACCTGCAGACTTAGAAATGATAACTCTCGTCCACAAATATATTGAGGGAAGGCAACGAAGAGGATTGGAAAGCAAGGCAGAATTGCAGGAAACAGATTTCAGGAGGGAGATTCGAATCGCCTTTAAAGCACAGGAAAAGCGGCAAAACCTCGACAATGATGCCCTTGGCCAAAAAGGGCGTATGCGTTTTTTCCTGAATATATTCAGGAAAAAACGCATACGCCCTTTTTGGCCAACCAAGCAACCTGGAAAGGCAAATCAGCGCTACAAAGAAGTCTCGCTTCCCATCGGTCAAAAGGGCCATGCTGAATAAAGTGTCAAAACCAGAAATGCAGGACAGGCCATGGAGAAACGGGAGCCTGGCTACGCTGATGGGAGGGATGTAAATTGCCAACAGCCACTCTGGAGAAGTGTACGGTGTGTCCTGAAACATCTAAAAAACTCAGCTTAGAGAGCACAGGGCACTTCCACTCATGGGCGTATAAATTGGGAAAACTAAAAATCAGCAAGACACAGGCACCCCAAAGTTTAGGGCTGCTCTGTTGACAAGAACCTCCACTTCGTTACACCTTAAATATCCCAGGAAAGAGAAAAATGGATAAAGAAGTTGTGGTCCTTATGTACAATGGAATATCACTCAGCCATGAAATCAACGTCATAAGGCTAGTAGCAGCATGATGAGTGGATTTAGGTACGACGATTCTAAGTGAAATAAGTCACACAGAAAAAGACACTTATCATAAGATATCACTTATAGAGGGAATGTAAAAACCGCTACCCTTGAACTGAATTACAAAACAGAACAGAGTCCCACGTTTAGAAAACACACTATGGCTGCTTAACGGGAAAGGTGAGGTGGGGTGATGCATAAAACAAGGGTTTCAAATTAGGTCAGATACCGTTCTTTAAACCCAATATGTAATAGCCAAGACCTACTCCTTGATCAGTGAATTGGACTCAACACCCCCTATTCACCGCCCAAGAATATATCTGACTAGTAAGAATCTTAAAACCTATGTTTTGATATCTCTCTGTAAGTGAGTCAAGTGGGTGTAAAGCGGCAGAAACACAGCAGTGAAAAGCAGCTAAACCCCATTATAAAAATCAATTACTTTTAAAAACCCGTGAAACAAAGACAGTGAAAGAGAGAGAAATTCTTACAAAATTCGTTCAGGGGCTGTGATGCCACCTGGATTGACCATATCTAGACCCACAGCTGAATGAGACATACGGGTGGACACTCTTGGGGCTGAGAGGTTTGGTGAGGTTGGGTGAGGAAACGCAGACCCTTTAAAGAAATACTGCGTGATATCCATCCCATGGGTCCCAAATCTCCAGGTTCAAGGGCATCTTCCTACATCGAAAACATGCATGAGAAACCCAGAAGATGGTACACCGTGTGATCGGGAAAGGTTTCCAAAACGCACCTCATTTCTCATCTCCTTATGCTCGGGTTCGCCATTCCAGCCGCTTTAGTAGCAATCTCCCTCCTTGGAGAATCAGCACCTTTAACCTCCTGTTCCGTACAGGTTGCAATTTGTCCTGAGGATGAACGGGAAGAGTGGGAACCAATGAGAGACTAGCTCTAGGTGTTGGGACAGGCACAGGTCACTCTACTTCCCCATCAGGAAGAAGAATTAACCACAGGCTCAGCCTGCCGCCCGGGACCAGAATAGGGCCTGAAGCAATCCTGCGCTTTTGCGGCCAGCTCCCAAGAAAGCGAGTTGAAAAATGGAGCTCAGGGGCACTGCAATTCACAGACCTGCAGACTTATAAATGATAACTCTCGTCCACAAATATATTGAGGGAAGGCAACGAAGAGGATTGGAAAGCAAGGCAGAATTGCAGGAAACAGATTTCAGGAGGGAGATTCGAATCGCCTTTAAAGCACAGGAAAAGCGGCAAAACCTCGACAATGATGCCCTTGGCCAAAAAGGGCGTATGCGTTTTTTCCTGAATATATTCAGGAAAAAACGCATACGCCCTTTTTGGCCAACCAAGCAACCTGGAAAGGCAAATCAGCGCTACAAAGAAGTCTCGCTTCCCATCGGTCAAAAGGGCCATGCTGAATAAAGTGTCAAAACCAGAAATGCAGGACAGGCCATGGAGAAACGGGAGCCTGGCTACGCTGATGGGAGGGATGTAAATTGCCAACAGCCACTCTGGAGAAGTGTACGGTGTGTCCTGAAACATCTAAAAAACTCAGCTTAGAGAGCACAGGGCACTTCCACTCATGGGCGTATAAATTGGGAAAACTAAAAATCAGCAAGACACAGGCACCCCAAAGTTTAGGGCTGCTCTGTTGACAAGAACCTCCACTTCGTTACACCTTAAATATCCCAGGAAAGAGAAAAATGGATAAAGAAGTTGTGGTCCTTATGTACAATGGAATATCACTCAGCCATGAAATCAACGTCATAAGGCTAGTAGCAGCATGATGAGTGGATTTAGGTACGACGATTCTAAGTGAAATAAGTCACACAGAAAAAGACACTTATCATAAGATATCACTTATAGAGGGAATGTAAAAACCGCTACCCTTGAACTGAATTACAAAACAGAACAGAGTCCCACGTTTAGAAAACACACTATGGCTGCTTAACGGGAAAGGTGAGGTGGGGTGATGCATAAAACAAGGGTTTCAAATTAGGTCAGATACCGTTCTTTAAACCCAATATGTAATAGCCAAGACCTACTCCTTGATCAGTGAATTGGACTCAACACCCCCTATTCACCGCCCAAGAATATATCTGACTAGTAAGAATCTTAAAACCTATGTTTTGATATCTCTCTGTAAGTGAGTCAAGTGGGTGTAAAGCGGCAGAAACACAGCAGTGAAAAGCAGCTAAACCCCATTATAAAAATCAATTACTTTTAAAAACCCGTGAAACAAAGACAGTGAAAGAGAGAGAAATTCTTACAAAATTCGTTCAGGGGCTGTGATGCCACCTGGATTGACCATATCTAGACCCACAGCTGAATGAGACATACGGGTGGACACTCTTGGGGCTGAGAGGTTTGGTGAGGTTGGGTGAGGAAACGCAGACCCTTTAAAGAAATACTGCGTGATATCCATCCCATGGGTCCCAAATCTCCAGGTTCAAGGGCATCTTCCTACATCGAAAACATGCATGAGAAACCCAGAAGATGGTACACCGTGTGATCGGGAAAGGTTTCCAAAACGCACCTCATTTCTCATCTCCTTATGCTCGGGTTCGCCATTCCAGCCGCTTTAGTAGCAATCTCCCTCCTTGGAGAATCAGCACCTTTAACCTCCTGTTCCGTACAGGTTGCAATTTGTCCTGAGGATGAACGGGAAGAGTGGGAACCAATGAGAGACTAGCTCTAGGTGTTGGGACAGGCACAGGTCACTCTACTTCCCCATCAGGAAGAAGAATTAACCACAGGCTCAGCCTGCCGCCCGGGACCAGAATAGGGCCTGAAGCAATCCTGCGCTTTTGCGGCCAGCTCCCAAGAAAGCGAGTTGAAAAATGGAGCTCAGGGGCACTGCAATTCACAGACCTGCAGACTTATAAATGATAACTCTCGTCCACAAATATATTGAGGGAAGGCAACGAAGAGGATTGGAAAGCAAGGCAGAATTGCAGGAAACAGATTTCAGGAGGGAGATTCGAATCGCCTTTAAAGCACAGGAAAAGCGGCAAAACCTCGACAATGATGCCCTTGGCCAAAAAGGGCGTATGCGTTTTTTCCTGAATATATTCAGGAAAAAACGCATACGCCCTTTTTGGCCAACCAAGCAACCTGGAAAGGCAAATCAGCGCTACAAAGAAGTCTCGCTTCCCATCGGTCAAAAGGGCCATGCTGAATAAAGTGTCAAAACCAGAAATGCAGGACAGGCCATGGAGAAACGGGAGCCTGGCTACGCTGATGGGAGGGATGTAAATTGCCAACAGCCACTCTGGAGAAGTGTACGGTGTGTCCTGAAACATCTAAAAAACTCAGCTTAGAGAGCACAGGGCACTTCCACTCATGGGCGTATAAATTGGGAAAACTAAAAATCAGCAAGACACAGGCATCCCAAAGTTTAGGGCTGCTCTGTTGACAAGAACCTCCACTTCGTTACACCTTAAATATCCCAGGAAATAGAAAAATGGATAAAGAAGTTGTGGTCCTTATGTACAATGGAATATCACTCAGCCATGAAATCAACGTCATAAGGCTAGTAGCAGCATGATGAGTGGATTTAGGTACGACGATTCTAAGTGAAATAAGTCACACAGAAAAAGACACTTATCATAAGATATCACTTATAGAGGGAATGTAAAAACCGCTACCCTTGAACTGAATTACAAAACAGAACAGAGTCCCACGTTTAGAAAACACACTATGGCTGCTTAACGGGAAAGGTGAGGTGGGGTGATGCATAAAACAAGGGTTTCAAATTAGGTCAGATACCGTTCCATAAACCCAATATGTAATAGACAAGACCTACTCCTTGATCAGTGAATTGGACTCAACACCCCCTATTCACCGCCCAAGAATATATCTGACTAGTAAGAATCGTAAAACCTATGTTTTGATATCTCTCTGTTAGTGAGTCAAGTGGGTGTAAAGCGGCAGAAACACAGCAGTGAAAAGCAGCTAAACCCCATTATAAAAATCAATTACTTTTAAAAACCCGTGAAACAAAGACAGTGAAAGAGAGGGAAATTCTTAAAATTCGTTCACGGGCTGTGATGCCACCTGGATTGACCATATCTAGACCCACAGCTGATGGAGACATAAGGGTGGACACTCTTGGGGCTGAGAGGTTTGGTGAGGTTGGGTGAGGAAACGCAGACCCTTTAAATTAATACTGCGTGGTTCCCATCCCATGGGTCCCAAATCTCCAGGTTCAAGGGCATCTTCCTACATCGAAAACATGCATGAGAAACCCAGAAGATGGTACACCGTGTGATCGGGAAAGGTTTCCAAAACGCACCTCATTTCTCATCTCCTTATGCTCGGGTTCGCCATTCCAGCCGCTTTATTAGCAATCTCCCTCCTTGGAGAATCAGCACCTTTAACCTCCTGTTCCGTACAGGTTGCAATTAGTCCTGAGGATGAACGGGAAGAGTGGGAACCAATGAGAGACTAGCTCTAGGTGTTGGGACAGGCACAGGTCACTCTACTTCCCCATCAGGAAGAAGAATTAGCCACAGGTTCAGCCTGCCGCCCGGGACCAGAATAGGGCCTGAAGCAATCCTGCGCTTTTGCGGCCAGCTCCCAAGAAAGCGAGTTGAAAAATGGAGCTCAGGGGCACTGCAATTCACAAACCTGCAGACTTAGAAATGATAACTCTCGTCCACAAATATATTGAGGGAAGGCAACGAAGAGGATTGGAAAGCAAGGCAGAATTGCAGGAAACAGATTTCAGGAGGGAGATTCGAATCGCCTTTAAAGCACAGGAAAAGCGGCAAAACCTCGACAATGATGCCCTTGGCCAAAAAGGGCGTATGCGTTTTTTCCTGAATATATTCAGGAAAAAACGCATACGCCCTTTTTGGCCAACCAAGCAACCTGGAAAGGCAAATCAGCGCTACAAAGAAGTCTCGCTTCCCATCGGTCAAAAGGGCCATGCTGAATAAAGTGTCAAAACCAGAAATGCAGGACAGGCCATGGAGAAACGGGAGCCTGGCTACGCTGATGGGAGGGATGTAAATTGCCAACAGCCACTCTGGAGAAGTGTACGGTGTGTCCTGAAACATCTAAAAAACTCAGCTTAGAGAGCACAGGGCACTTCCACTCATGGGCGTATAAATTGGGAAAACTAAAAATCAGCAAGACACAGGCACCCCAAAGTTTAGGGCTGCTCTGTTGACAAGAACCTCCACTTCGTTACACCTTAAATATCCCAGGAAAGAGAAAAATGGATAAAGAAGTTGTGGTCCTTATGTACAATGGAATATCACTCAGCCATGAAATCAACGTCATAAGGCTAGTAGCAGCATGATGAGTGGATTTAGGTACGACGATTCTAAGTGAAATAAGTCACACAGAAAAAGACACTTATCATAAGATATCACTTATAGAGGGAATGTAAAAACCGCTACCCTTGAACTGAATTACAAAACAGACCAGAGTCCCACGTTTAGAAAACACACTATGGCTGCTTAACGGGAAAGGTGAGGTGGGGTGATGCATAAAACAAGGGTTTCAAATTAGGTCAGATACCGTTCCATAAACCCAATATGTAATAGACAAGACCTACTCCTTGATCAGTGAATTGGACTCAACACCCCCTATTCACCACCCAAGAATATATCTGACTAGTAAGAATCTTAAAACCTATGTTTTGGTATCTCTCTGTAAGTGAGTCAAGTGGGTGTAAAGCGGCAGAAACACAGCAGTGAAAAGCAGCTAAACCCCATTATAAAAATCAATTACTTTTAAAAACCCGTGAAACAAAGACAGTGAAAGAGAGAGAAATTCTTACAAAATTCGTTCAGGGGCTGTGATGCCACCTGGATTGACCATATCTAGACCCACAGCTGATTGAGACATACGGGTGGACACTCTTGGGGCTGAGAGGTTTGGTGAGGTTGGGTGAGGAAACGCAGACCCTTTAAAGAAATACTGCGTGATATCCATCCCATGGGTCCCAAATCTCCAGGTTCAAGGGCATCTTCCTACATCGAAAACATGCATGAGAAACCCAGAAGATGGTACACCGTATGATCGGGAAAGGTCTCCAAAACGCACCTCATTTCTCATCTCCTTATGCTCGGGTTCGCCATTCCAGCCGCTTTAGTAGCAATCTCCCTCCTTGGAGAATCAGCACCTTTAACCTCCTGTTCCGCACAGGCTGCAATTTGTCCTGAGGATGAACGGGAAGAGTGGGAACCAATGAGAGACTAGCTCTAGGTGTTGGGACAGGCACAGGTCACTCTACTTCCCCATCAGGAAGAAGAATTAACCACAGGCTCAGCCTGCCGCCCGGGACCAGAATAGGGCCTGAAGCAATCCTGCGCTTTTGCGGCCAGCTCCCAAGAAAGCGAGTTGAAAAATGGAGCTCAGGGGCACTGCAATTCACAGACCTGCAGACTTATAAATGATAACTCTCGTCAACAAATATATTGAGGGAAGGCAACGAAGAGGATTGGAAAGCAAGGCAGAATTGCAGGAAACAGATTTCAGGAGGGAGATTCGAATCGCCTTTAAAGCACAGGAAAAGCGGCAAAACCTCGACAATGATGCCCTTGGCCAAAAAGGGCGTATGCGTTTTTTCCTGAATATATTCAGGAAAAAACGCATACGCCCTTTTTGGCCAACCAAGCAACCTGGAAAGGCAAATCAGCGCTACAAAGAAGTCTCGCTTCCCATCGGTCAAAAGGGCCATGCTGAATAAAGTGTCAAAACCAGAAATGCAGGACAGGCCATGGAGAAACGGGAGCCTGGCTACGCTGATGGGAGGGATGTAAATTGCCAACAGCCACTCTGGAGAAGTGTACGGTGTGTCCTGAAACATCTAAAAAACTCACCTTAGAGAGCACAGGGCACTTCCACTCATGGGCGTATAAATTGGGAAAACTAAAAATCAGCAAGACACAGGCACCCCAAAGTTTAGGGCTGCTCTGTTGACAAGAACCTCCACTTCGTTACACCTTAAATATCCCAGGAAAGAGAAAAATGGATAAAGAAGTTGTGGTCCTTATGTACAATGGAATATCACTCAGCCATGAAATCAACGTCATAAGGCTAGTAGCAGCATGATGAGTGGATTTAGGTACGACGATTCTAAGTGAAATAAGTCACACAGAAAAAGACACTTATCATAAGATATCACTTATAGAGGGAATGTAAAAACCGCTACCCTTGAACTGAATTACAAAACAGACCAGAGTCCCACGTTTAGAAAACACACTATGGCTGCTTAACGGGAAAGGTGAGGTGGGGTGATGCATAAAACAAGGGTTTCAAATTAGGTCAGATACCGTTCCATAAACCCAATATGTAATAGACAAGACCTACTCCTTGATCAGTGAATTGGACTCAACACCCCCTATTCACCGCCCAAGAATATATCTGACTAGTAAGAATCTTAAAACCTATGTTTTGATATCTCTCTGTAAGTGAGTCAAGTGGGTGTAAAGCGGCAGAAACACAGCAGTGAAAAGCAGCTAAACCCCATTATAAAAATCAATTACTTTTAAAAACCCGTGAAACAAAGACAGTGAAAGAGAGAGAAATTCTTACAAAATTCGTTCAGGGGCTGTGATGCCACCTGGATTGACCATATCTAGACCCACAGCTGATTGAGACATACGGGTGGACACTCTTGGGGCTGAGAGGTTTGGTGAGGTTGGGTGAGGAAGCGCAGACCCTTTAAAGAAATACTGCGTGATATCCATCCCATGGGTCCCAAATCTCCAGGTTCAAGGGCATCTTCCTACATCGAAAACATGCATGAGAAACCCAGAAGATGGTACACCGTGTGATCGGGAAAGGTTTCCAAAACGCACCTCATTTCTCATCTCCTTATGCTCGGTTTCGCCATTCCAGCCGCTTTAGTAGCAATCTCCCTCCTTGGAGAATCAGCACCTTTAACCTCCTGTTCCGTACAGGCTGCAATTTGTCCTGAGGATGAACGGGAAGAGTGGGAACCAATGAGAGACTAGCTCTAGGTGTTGGGACAGGCACAGGTCACTCTACTTCCCCATCAGGAAGAAGAATTAACCACAGGCTCAGCCTGCCGCCCGGGACCAGAATAGGGCCTGAAGCAATCCTGCGCTTTTGCGGCCAGCTCCCAAGAAAGCGAGTTGAAAAATGGAGCTCAGGGGCACTGCAATTCACAAACCTGCAGACTTATAAATGATAACTCTCGTCCACAAATATATTGAGGGAAGGCAACGAAGAGGATTGGAAAGCAAGGCAGAATTGCAGGAAACAGATTTCAGGAGGGAGATTCGAATCGCCTTTAAAGCACAGGAAAAGCGGCAAAACCTCGACAATGATGCCCTTGGCCAAAAAGGGCGTATGCGTTTTTTCCTGAATATATTCAGGAAAAAACGCATACGCCCTTTTTGGCCAACCAAGCAACCTGGAAAGGCAAATCAGCGCTACAAAGAAGTCTCGCTTCCCATCGATCAAAAGGGCCATGCTGAATAAAGTGTCAAAACCAGAAATGCAGGACAGGCCATGGAGAAACGGGAGCCTGGCTACGCTGATGGGAGGGATGTAAATTGCCAACAGCCACTCTGGAGAAGTGTACGGTGTGTCCTGAAACATCTAAAAAACTCACCTTAGAGAGCACAGGGCACTTCCACTCATGGGCGTATAAATTGGGAAAACTAAAAATCAGCAAGACACAGGCACCCCAAAGTTTAGGGCTGCTCTGTTGACAAGAACCTCCACTTCGTTACACCTTAAATATCCCAGGAAAGAGGAAAATGGATAAAGAAGTTGTGGTCCGTATGTACAATGGAATATCACTCAGCCATGAAATCAACGTCATAAGGCTAGTAGCAGCATGATGAGTGGATTTAGGTACGACGATTCTAAGTGAAATAAGTCACACAGAAAAAGACACTTATCGTAAGATATCACTTATAGAGGGAATGTAAAAACCGCTACCCTTGAACTGAATTACAAAACAGAACAGAGTCCCACGTTTAGAAAACACACTATGGCTGCTTAAGGGGAAAGGTGAGGTGGGGTGATGCATAAAACAAGGGTTTCAAATTAGGTCAGATACCGATCCATAAGCCCAATATGTAATAGACAAGACCTACTCCATGATCAGTGAATTGGACTCAACACCCCCTATTCACCGCCCAAGAATATATCTGACTAGTAAGAATCTTAAAACCTATGTTTTGATATCTCTCTGTAAGTGAGTCAAGTGGGTGTAAAGCGGCAGAAACACAGCAGTGAAAAGCAGCTAAACCCCATTATAAAAATCAATTACTTTTAAAAACCCGTGAAACAAAGACAGTGAAAGAGAGGGAAATTCTTACAAAATTCGTTCAGGGGCTGTGATGCCACCTGGATTGACCATATCTAGACCCACAGCTGATGGAGACATAAGGGTGGACACTCTTGGGGCTGAGAGGTTTGGTGAGGTTGGGTGAGGAAACGCAGACCCTTTAAAGTAATACTGCGTGGTTCCCATCCCATGGGTCCCAAATCTCCAGGTTCAAGGGCATCTTCCTACATCGAAAACATGCATGAGAAACCCAGAAGATGGTACACCGTGTGATCGGGAAAGGTTTCCAAAACGCACCTCATTTCTCATCTCCTTATGCTCGGGTTCGCCATTCCAGCCGCTTTATTAGCAATCTCCCTCCTTGGAGAATCAGCACCTTTAACCTCCTGTTCCGTACAGGTTGCAATTTGTCCTGAGGATGAACGGGAAGAGTGGGAACCAATGAGAGACTAGCTCTAGGTGTTGGGACAGGCACAGGTCACTCTACTTCCCCATCAGGAAGAAGAATTAGCCACAGGTTCAGCCTGCCGCCCGGGACCAGAATAGGGCCTGAAGCAATCCTGCGCTTTTGCGGCCAGCTCCCAAGAAAGCGAGTTGAAAAATGGAGCTCAGGGGCACTGCAATTCACAAATATGCAGACTTAGAAATGATAACTCTCGTCCACAAATATATTGAGGGAAGGCAACGAAGAGGATTGGAAAGCAAGGCAGAATTGCAGGAAACAGATTTCAGGAGGGAGATTCGAATCGCCTTTAAAGCACAGGAAAAGCGTCAAAACCTCGACAATGATGCCCTTGGCCAAAAAGGGCGTATGCGTTTTTTCCTGAATATATTCAGGAAAAAACGCATACGCCCTTTTTGGCCAACCAAGCAACCTGGAAAGGCAAATCAGCGCTACAAAGAAGTCTCGCTTCCCATCGGTCAAAAGGGCCATGCTGAATAAAGTGTCAAAACCAGAAATGCAGGACAGGCCATGGAGAAACGGGAGCCTGGCTACGCTGATGGGAGGGATGTAAATTGCCAACAGCCACTCTGGAGAAGTGTACGGTGTGTCCTGAAACATCTAAAAAACTCAGCTTAGAGAGCACAGGGCACTTCCACTCATGGGCGTATAAATTGGGAAAACTAAAAATCAGCAAGACACAGGCACCCCAAAGTTTAGGGCTGCTCTGTTGACAAGAACCTCCACTTCGTTACACCTTAAATATCCCAGGAAAGAGAAAAATGGATAAAGAAGTTGTGGTCCATATGTACAATGGAATATCACTCAGCCATGAAATCAACGTCATAAGGCTAGTAGCAGCATGATGAGTGGATTTAGTTACGACGATTCTAAGTGAAATAAGTCACACAGAAAAAGACACTTATCATAAGATATCACTTATAGAGTGAATGTATAAACCGCTACCCTTGAACTGAATTACAAAACAGAACAGAGTCCCACGTTTAGAAAACACACTATGGCTGCTTAACGGGAAAGGTGAGGTGGGGTGATGCATAAAACAAGGGTTTCAAATTAGGTCAGATACCGTTCCATAAACCCAATATGTAATAGACAAGACCTACTCCTTGATCAGTGAATTGGACTCAACACCGCCTATTCACCGCCCAAGAATATATCTGACTAGTAAGAATCTTAAAATCTATGTTTTGATATCTCTCTGTAAGTGAGTCAAGTGGGTGTAAAGCGGCAGAAACACAGCAGTGAAAAGCAGCTAAACCCCATTATAAAAATCAATTACTTTTAAGAACCCGTGAAACAAAGACAGTGAAAGACAGAGAAATTCTTACAAAATTCGTTCAGGGGCTGTGATGCCACCTGGATTGACGATATCTAGACCCAGAGCTGATGGAGACATAAGGGTGGACACTCTTGGGGCTGAGAGGTTTGGTGAGGTTGGGTGAGGAAACGCAGACCCTTTAAAGTAATACTGCGTGGTTCCCATCCCATGGGTCCCAAATCTCCAGGTTCAAGGGCATCTTCCTACATCGAAAACATGCATGAGAAACCCAGAAGATGGTACACCGTGTGATCGGGAAAGGTTTCCAAAACGCACCTCATTTCTCATCTCCTTATGCTCGGGTTCGCCATTCCAGCCGCTTTAGTAGCAATCTCCCTCCTTGGAGAATCAGCACCTTTAACCTCCTGTTCCGTACAGGTTGAAATTTGTCCTGAGGATGAACGGGAGAGTGGGAACCAATGAGAGACTAGCTCTAGGTGTTGGGACAGGCACAGGTCACTCTACTTCCCCATCAGGAAGAAGAATTAGCCACAGGCTCAGCCTGCCGCCCGGGACCAGAATAGGGCCTGAAGCAATCCTGCCCTTTTGCGGCCAGCTCCCAAGAAAGCGAGTTGAAAAATGGAGCTCAGGGGCACTGCAATTCACAAACCTGCAGACTTATAAATGATAACTCTCGTCCACAAATATATTGAGGGAAGGCAACGAAGAGGATTGGAAAGCAAGGCAGAATTGCAGGAAACAGATTTCAGGAGGGAGATTCGAATCGCCTTTAAAGCACAGGAAAAGCGGCAAAACCTCGACAATGATGCCCTTGGCCAAAAAGGGCGTATGCGTTTTTTCCTGAATATATTCAGGAAAAAACGCATACGCCCTTTTTGGCCAACCAAGCAACCTGGAAAGGCAAATCAGCGCTACAAAGAAGTCTCGCTTCCCATCGGTCAAAAGGGCCATGCTGAATAAAGTGTCAAAACCAGAAATGCAGGACAGGCCATGGAGAAACGGGAGCCTGGCTACGCTGATGGGAGGGATGTAAATTGCCAACAGCCACTCTGGAGAAGTGTACGGTGTGTCCTGAAACATCTAAAAAACTCAGCTTAGAGAGCACAGGGCACTTCCACTCATGGGTGTATAAATTGGGAAAACTAAAAATCAGCAAGACACAGGCACCCCAAAGTTTAGGGCTGCTCTGTTGACAAGAACCTCCACTTCGTTACACCTTAAATATCCCAGGAAAGAGAAAAATGGATAAAGAAGTTGTGGTCCTTATGTACAATGGAATATCACTCAGCCATGAAATCAACGTCATAAGGCTAGTAGCAGCATGATGAGTGGATTTAGGTACGACGATTCTAAGTGAAATAAGTCACACAGAAAAAGACACTTATCATAAGATATCACTTATAGAGGGAATGTATAAACCGCTACCCTTGAACTGAATTACAAAACAGAACAGAGTCCCACGTTTAGAAAACACACTATGGCTGCTTAACGGGAAAGGTGAGGTGGGGTGATGCATAAAACAAGGGTTTCAAATTAGGTCAGATACCGTTCCATAAACCCAATATGTAATAGACAAGACCTACTCCTTGATCAGTGAATTGGACTCAACACCCCCTATTCACCGCCCAAGAATATATCTGACTAGTAAGAATCTTAAAACCTATGTTTTGATATCTCTCTGTAAGTGAGTCAAGTGGGTGTAAAGCGGCAGAAACACAGCAGTGAAAAGCAGCTAAACCCCATTATAAAAATCAATTATTTTAAAAACCCGTGAAACAAAGACAGTGAAAGAGAGAGAAATTCTTACAAAATTCGTTCAGGGGCTGTGATGCCACCTGGATTGACCATATCTAGACCCACAGCTGATGGAGACATAAGGGTGGACACTCTTGGGGCTGAGAGGTTTGGTGAGGTTGGGTGAGGAAACGCAGACCCTTTAAAGTAATACTGCGTGGTTCCCATCCCATGGGTCCCAAATCTCCAGGTTCAAGGGCATCTTCCTACATCGACAACATGCATGAGAAACCCACAAGATGGTACACCGTGTGATCGGGAAAGGTTTCCAAAACGCACCTCATTTCTCATCTCCTTATGCTCGGGTTCGCCATTCCAGCCGCTTTAGTAGCAATCTCCCTCCTTGGAGAATCAGCACCTTTAACCTCCTGTTCCGTACAGGTTGCAATTTGTCCTGAGGATGAACGGGAAGAGTGGGAACCAATGAGAGACTAGCTCTAGGTGTTGGGACAGGCACAGGTCACTCTACTTCCCCATCAGGAAGAAGAATTAACCACAGGCTCAGCTTGCCGCCCGGGACCAGAATAGGGCCTGAAGCAATCCTGCCCTTTTGCGGCCAGCTCCCAAGAAAGCGAGTTGAAAAATGGAGCTCAGGGGCACTGCAATTCACAAACCTGCAGACTTATAAATGATAACTCTCGTCCACAAATATATTGAGGGAAGGCAACGAAGAGGATTGGAAAGCAAGGCAGAATTGCAGGAAACAGATTTCAGGAGGGAGATTCGAATCGCCTTTAAAGCATAGGAAAAGCGGCAAAACCTCGACAATGATGCCCTTGGCCAAAAAGGGCGTATGCGTTTTTTCCTGAATATATTCAGGAAAAAACGCATACGCCCTTTTTGGCCAACCAAGCAACCTGGAAAGGCAAATCAGCGCTACAAAGA
Source organism: Balaenoptera physalus (assembly GCF_965194825.1). Lineage (NCBI taxonomy): Eukaryota > Metazoa > Chordata > Mammalia > Artiodactyla > Balaenopteridae > Balaenoptera > Balaenoptera physalus. The sequence continues at coordinate 24,487 of NW_028124579.1, forward strand.
ACTCTCGCTTCCCATCGGTCAAAAGGGCCATGCTGAATAAAGTGTCAAAACCAGAAATGCAGGACAGGCCATGGAGAAACGGGAGCCTGGCTACGCTGATGGGAGGGATGTAAATTGCCAACAGCCACTCTGGAGAAGTGTACGGTGTGTCCTGAAACATCTAAAAAACTCACCTTAGAGAGCACAGGGCACTTCCACTCATGGGCGTATAAATTGGGAAAACTAAAAATCAGCAAGACACAGGCACCCCAAAGTTTAGGGCTGCTCTGTTGACAAGAACCTCCACTTTGTTACACCTTAAATATCCCAGGAAAGAGAAAAATGGATAAAGAAGTTGTGGTTCTTATGTACAATGGAATATCACTCAGCCATGAAATCAACGTCATAAGGCTAGTAGCAGCATGATGAGTGGATTTAGGTATGACGATTCTAAGTGAAATAAGTCACACAGAAAAAGACACTTATAAGACATCACTTATAGAGGGAATGTAAAAACCGCTACCCTTGAACTGAATTACAAAACAGACCAGAGTCCCACGTTTAGAAAACACACTATGGCTGCTTAACGGGAAAGGTGAGGTGGGGTGATGCATAAAACAAGGGTTTCAAATTAGGTCAGATACCGTTCCATAAACCCAATATGTAATAGACAAGACCTACTCCTTGATCAGTGAATTGGACTCAACACCCTTTATTCACCGCCCAAGAATATATCTGACTAGTAAGAAGCTTAAAACCTATGTTTTGATATCTCTCTGTAAGTGAGTCAAGTGGGTGTAAAGCGGCAGAAACACAGCAGTGAAAAGCAGCTAAACCCCATTATAAAAATCAATTACTTTTAAAAACCCATGAAACAAAGACAGTGAAAGAGAGAGAAATTCTTACAAAATTCGTTCAGGGGCTGTGATGCCACCTGGATTGACCATATCTAGACCCACAGCTGATGGAGACATAAGGGTGGACACTCTTGGGGCTGAGAGGTTTGGTGAGGTTGGGTGAGGAAACGCAGACCCTTTAAAGTAATACTGCGTGGTTCCCATCCCATGGGTCCCAAATCTCCAGGTTCAAGGGCATCTTCCTACATAGAAAACATGCATGAGAAACCCAGAAGATGGTACACCGTGTGATCGGGAAAGGTTTCCAAAACGCACCTCATTTCTCATCTCCTTATGCTCGGGTTCGCCATTCCAGCCGCTTTAGTAGCAATCTCCCTCCTTGGAGAATCAGCACCTTTAACCTCCTGTTCCGTACAGGTTGCAATTTGTCCTGAGGATGAACGGGAAGAGTGGGAACCAATGAGAGACTAGCTCTAGGTGTTGGGACAGGCACAGGTCACTCTACTTCCCCATCAGGAAGAAGAATTAACCACAGGCTCAGCCTGCCGCCCGGGACCAGAATAGGGCCTGAAGCAATCCTGCGCTTTTGCGGCCAGCTCCCAAGAAAGCGAGTTGAAAAATGGAGCTCAGGGGCACTGCAATTCACAAACCTGCAGACTTATAAATGATAACTCTCGTCCACAAATATATTGAGGGAAGGCAACGAAGAGGATTGGAAAGCAAGGCAGAATTGCAGGAAACAGATTTCAGGAGGGAGATTCGAATCGCCTTTAAAGCACAGGAAAAGCGGCAAAACCTCGACAATGATGCCCTTGGCCAAAAAGGGCGTATGCGTTTTTTCCTGAATATATTCAGGAAAAAACGCATACGCCCTTTTTGGCCAACCAAGCAACCTGGAAAGGCAAATCAGCGCGACAAAGAAGTCTCGCTTCCCATCGGTCAAAAGGGCCATGCTGAATAAAGTGTCAAAACCAGAAATGCAGGACAGGCCATGGAGAAACGGGAGCCTGGCTACGCTGATGGGAGGGATGTAAATTGCCAACAGCCACTCTGGAGAAGTGTACGGTGTGTCCTGAAACATCTAAAAAACTCAGCTTAGAGAGCACAGGGCACTTCCACTCATGGGCGTATAAATTGGGAAAACTAAAAATCAGCAAGACACAGGCACCCCAAAGTTTAGGGCTGCTCTGTTGACAAGAACCTCCACTTCGTTACACCTTAAATATCCCAGGAAAGAGAAAAATGGATAAAGAAGTTGTGGTCCTTATGTACAATGGAATATCACTCAGCCATGAAATCAACGTCATAAGGCTAGTAGCAGCATGATGAGTGGATTTAGGTACGACGATTCTAAGTGAAATAAGTCACACAGAAAAAGACACTTATCATAAGATATCACTTATAGAGGGAATGTAAAAACCGCTACCCTTGAACTGAATTACAAAACAGAACAGAGTCCCACGTTTAGAAAACACACTATGGCTGCTTAACGGGAAAGGTGAGGTGGGGTGATGCATAAAACAAGGGTTTCAAATTAGGTCAGATACCGTTCCATAAACCCAATATGTAATAGCCAAGACCTACTCCTTGATCAGTGAATTGGACTCAACACCCCCTATTCACCGCCCAAGAATATATCTGACTAGTAAGAAGCTTAAAACCTATGTTTTGATATCTCTCTGTAAGTGAGTCAAGTGGGTGTAAAGCGGCAGAAACACAGCAGTGAAAAGCAGCTAAACCCCATTATAAAAATCAATTACTTTTAAAAACCCGTGAAACAAAGACAGTGAAAGAGAGAGAAATTCTTACAAAATTCGTTCAGGGGCTGTGATGCCACCTGGATTGACCATATCTAGACCCACAGCTGATGGAGACATAAGGGTGGACACTCTTGGGGCTGAGAGGTTTGGTGAGGTTGGGTGAGGAAACGCAGACCCTTTAAAGTAATACTGCGTGGTTCCCATCCCAAGGGTCCCAAATCTCCAGGTTCAAGGGCATCTTCCTACATCGAAAACATGCATGAGAAACCCAGAAGATGGTACACCGTGTGATCGGGAACGGTTTCCAAAACGCACCTCATTTCTCATCTCCTTATGCTCGGGTTCGCCATTCCAGCCGCTTTAGTAGCAATCTCCCTCCTTGGAGAATCAGCACCTTTAACCTCCTGTTCCGTACAGGTTGCAATTTGTCCTGAGGATGAACGGGAAGAGTGGGAACCAATGAGAGACTAGCTCTAGGTGTTGGGACAGGCACAGGTCACTCTACTTCCCCATCAGGAAGAAGAATTAACCACAGGCTCAGCCTGCCGCCCGGGACCAGAATAGGGCCTGAAGCAATCCTGCGCTTTTGCGGCCAGCTCCCAAGAAAGCGAGTTGAAAAATGGAGCTCAGGGGCACTGCAATTCACAAACCTGCAGACTTATAAATGATAACTCTCGTCCACAAATATATTGAGGGAAGGCAACGAAGAGGATTGGAAAGCAAGGCAGAATTGCAGGAAACAGATTTCAGGAGGGAGATTCGAATCGCCTTTAAAGCACAGGAAAAGCGGCAAAACCTCGACAATGATGCCCTTGGCCAAAAAGGGCGTATGCGTTTTTTCCTGAATATATTCAGGAAAAAACGCATACGTCCTTTTTGGCCAACCAAGCAACCTGGAAAGGCAAATCAGCGCGACAAAGAAGTCTCGCTTCCCATCGGTCAAAAGGGCCATGCTGAATAAAGTGTCAAAACCAGAAATGCAGGACAGGCCATGGAGAAACGGGAGCCTGGCTACGCTGATGGGAGGGATGTAAATTGCCAACAGCCACTCTGGAGAAGTGTACGGTGTGTCCTGAAACATCTAAAAAACTCAGCTTAGAGAGCACAGGGCACTTCCACTCATGGGCGTATAAATTGGGAAAACTAAAAATCAGCAAGACACAGGCACCCCAAAGTTTAGGGCTGCTCTGTTGACAAGAACCTCCACTTCGTTACACCTTAAATATCCCAGGAAAGAGGAAAATGGATAAAGAAGTTGTGGTCCTTATGTACAATGCAATATCACTCAGCCATGAAATCAACGTCATAAGGCTAGTAGCAGCATGATGAGTGGATTTAGGTACGACGATTCTAAGTGAAATAAGTCACACAGAAAAAGACACTTATCATAAGATATCACTTATAGAGGGAATGTAAAAACCGCTACCCTTGAACTGAATTACAAAACAGAACAGAGTCCCACGTTTAGAAAACACACTATGGCTGCTTAACGGGAAAGGTGAGGTGGGGTGATGCATAAAACAAGGGTTTCAAATTAGGTCAGATACCGTTCCATAAACCCAATATGTAATAGCCAAGACCTACTCCTTGATCAGTGAATTGGACTCAACACCCCCTATTCACCGCCCAAGAATATATCTGACTAGTAAGAAGCTTAAAACCTATGTTTTGATATCTCTCTGTAAGTGAGTCAAGTGGGTGTAAAGCGGCAGAAACACAGCAGTGAAAAGCAGCTAAACCCCATTATAAAAATCAATTACTTTTAAAAACCCGTGAAACAAAGACAGTGAAAGAGAGAGAAATTCTTACAAAATTCGTTCAGGGGCTGTGATGCCACCTGGATTGACCATATCTAGACCCACAGCTGATGGAGACATAAGGGTGGACACTCTTGGGGCTGAGAGGTTTGGTGAGGTTGGGTGAGGAAACGCAGACCCTTTAAAGTAATACTGCGTGGTTCCCATCCCAAGGGTCCCAAATCTCCAGGTTCAAGGGCATCTTCCTACATCGAAAACATGCATGAGAAACCCAGAAGATGGTACACCGTGTGATCGGGAACGGTTTCCAAAACGCACCTCATTTCTCATCTCCTTATGCTCGGGTTCGCCATTCCAGCCGCTTTAGTAGCAATCTCCCTCCTTGGAGAATCAGCACCTTTAACCTCCTGTTCCGTACAGGTTGCAATTTGTCCTGAGGATGAACGGGAAGAGTGGGAACCAATGAGAGACTAGCTCTAGGTGTTGGGACAGGCACAGGTCACTCTACTTCCCCATCAGGAATAAGAATTAACCAGAGGCTCAGCCTGCCGCCCGGGACCAGAATAGGGCCTGAAGCAATCCTGCGCTTTTGCGGCCAGCTCCCAAGGAAGCGAGTTGAAAAATGGAGCTCAGGGGCACTGCAATTCACAAACCTGCAGACTTATAAATGATAACTCTCGTCCACAAATATATTGAGGGAAGGCAACGAAGAGGATTGGAAAGCAAGGCAGAATTGCAGGAAACAGATTTCAGGAGGGAGATTCGAATCGCCTTTAAAGCACAGGAAAAGCGGCAAAACCTCGACAATGATGCCCTTGGCCAAAAAGGGCGTATGCGTTTTTTCCTGAATATATTCAGGAAAAAACGCATACGCCCTTTTTGGCCAACCAAGCAACCTGGAAAGGCAAATCAGCGCGACAAAGAAGTCTCGCTTCCCATCGGTCAAAAGGGCCATGCTGAATAAAGTGTCAAAACCAGAAATGCAGGACAGGCCATGGAGAAACGGGAGCCTGGCTACGCTGATGGGAGGGATGTAAATTGCCAACAGCCACTCTGGAGAAGTGTACGGTGTGTCCTGAAACATCTAAAAAACTCAGCTTAGAGAGCACAGGGCACTTCCACTCATGGGCGTATAAATTGGGAAAACTAAAAATCAGCAAGACACAGGCACCCCAAAGTTTAGGGCTGCTCTGTTGACAAGAACCTCCACTTCGTTACACCTTAAATATCCCAGGAAAGATAAAAATGGATAAAGAAGTTGTGGTCCTTATGTACAATGGAATATCACTCAGCCATGAAATCAACGTCATAAGGCTAGTAGCAGCATGATGAGTGGATTTAGGTACGACGATTCTAAGTGAAATAAGTCACACAGAAAAAGACACTTATCATAAGATATCACTTATAGAGGGAATGTAAAAACCGCTACCCTTGAACTGAATTACAAAACAGAACAGAGTCCCACGTTTAGAAAACACACTATGGCTGCTTAACGGGAAAGGTGAGGTGGGGTGATGCATAAAACAAGGGTTTCAAATTAGGTCAGATACCGTTCCATAAACCCAATATGTAATAGCCAAGACCTACTCCTTGATCAGTGAATTGGACTCAACACCCCCTATTCACCGCCCAAGAATATATCTGACTAGTAAGAAGCTTAAAACCTATGTTTTGATATCTCTCTGTAAGTGTGTCAAGTGGGTGTAAAGCGGCAGAAACACAGCAGTGAAAAGCAGCTAAACCCCATTATAAAAATCAATTACTTTTAAAAACCCGTGAAACAAAGACAGTGAAAGAGAGAGAAATTCTTACAAAATTCGTTCAGGGGCTGTGATGCCACCTGGATTGACCATATCTAGACCCACAGCTGATGGAGACATAAGGGTGGACACTCTTGGGGCTGAGAGGTTTGGTGAGGTTGGGTGAGGAAACGCAGACCCTTTAAAGTAATACTGCGTGGTTCCCATCCCAAGGGTCCCAAATCTCCAGGTTCAAGGGCATCTTCCTACATCGAAAACATGCATGAGAAACCCAGAAGATGGTACACCGTGTGATCGGGAAAGGTTTCCAAAACGCACCTCATTTCTCATCTCCTTATGCTCGGGTTCGCCATTCCAGCCGCTTTAGTAGCAATCTCCCTCCTTGGAGAATCAGCACCTTTAACCTCCTGTTCCGTACAGGTTGCAATTTGTCCTGAGGATGAACGGGAAGAGTGGGAACCAATGAGAGACTAGCTCTAGGTGTTGGGACAGGCACAGGTCACTCTACTTCCCCATCAGGAAGAAGAATTAACCACAGGCTCAGCCTGCCGCCCGGGACCAGAATAGGGCCTGAAGCAATCCTGCGCTTTTGCGGCCAGCTCCCAAGAAAGCGAGTTGAAAAATGGAGCTCAGGGGCACTGCAATTCACAAACCTGCAGACTTATAAATGATAACTCTCGTCCACAAATATATTGAGGGAAAGCAACGAAGAGGATTGGAAAGCAAGGCAGAATTGCAGGAAACAGATTTCAGGAGGGAGATTCGAATCGCCTTTAAAGCACAGGAAAAGCGGCAAAACCTCGACAATGATGCCCTTGGCCAAAAAGGGCGTATGCGTTTTTTCCTGAATATATTCAGGAAAAAACGCATACGCCCTGTTTGGCCAACCAAGCAACCTGGAAAGGCAAATCAGCGCTACAAAGAAGTCTCGCTTCCCATCGGTCAAAAGGGCCATGCTGAATAAAGTGTCAAAACCAGAAATGCAGGACAGGCCATGGAGAAACGGGAGCCTGGCTACGCTGATGGGAGGGATGTAAATTGCCAACAGCCACTCTGGAGAAGTGTACGGTGTGTCCTGAAACATCTAAAAAACTCAGCTTAGAGAGCACAGGGCACTTCCACTCATGGGCGTATAAATTGGGAAAACTAAAAATCAGCAAGACACAGGCACCCCAAAGTTTAGGGCTGCTCTGTTGACAAGAACCTCCACTTCGTTACACCTTAAATATCCCAGGAAAGAGGAAAATGGATAAAGAAGTTGTGGTCCTTATGTACAATGGAATATCACTCAGCCATGAAATCAACGTCATAAGGCTAGTAGCAGCATGATGAGTGGATTTAGGTACGACGATTCTAAGTGAAATAAGTCACACAGAAAAAGACACTTATCATAAGATATCACTTATAGAGGGAATGTAAAAACCGCTACCCTTGAACTGAATTACAAAACAGAACAGAGTCCCACGTTTAGAAAACACACTATGGCTGTTTAACGGGAAAGGTGAGGTGGGGTGATGCATAAAACAAGGGTTTCAAATTAGGTCAGATACCGTTCCATAAACCCAATATGTAATAGCCAAGACCTACTCCTTGATCAGTGAATTGGACTCAACACCCCCTATTCACCGCCCAAGAATATATCTGACTAGTAAGAAGCTTAAAACCTATGTTTTGATATCTCTCTGTAAGTGAGTCAAGTGGGTGTAAAGCGGCAGAAACACAGCAGTGAAAAGCAGCTAAACCCCATTATAAAAATCAATTACTTTTAAAAACCCGTGAAACAAAGACAGTGAAAGAGAGAGAAATTCTTACAAAATTCGTTCAGGGGCTGTGATGCCACCTGGATTGACCATATCTAGACCCATAGCTGATGGAGACATAAGGGTGGACACTCTTGGGGCTGAGAGGTTTGGTGAGGTTGGGTGAGGAAACGCAGACCCTTTAAAGTAATACTGCGTGGTTCCCATCCCAAGGGTCCCAAATCTCCAGGTTCAAGGGCATCTTCCTACATCGAAAACATGCATGAGAAACCCAGAAGATGGTACACCGTGTGATCGGGAACGGTTTCCAAAACGCACCTCATTTCTCATCTCCTTATGCTCGGGTTCGCCATTCCAGCCGCTTTAGTAGCAATCTCCCTCCTTGGAGAATCAGCACTTTTAACCTCCAGTTCCGTACAGGTTGCAATTTGTCCTGAGGATGAACGGGAAGAGTGGGAACCAATGAGAGACTAGCTCTAGGTGTTGGGACAGGCACAGGTCACTCTACTTCCCCATCAGGAAGAAGAATTAACCACAGGCTCAGCCTGCCGCCCGGGACCAGAATAGGGCCTGAAGCAATCCTGCGCTTTTGCGGCCAGCTCCCAAGAAAGCGAGTTGAAAAATGGAGCTCAGGGGCACTGCAATTCACAAACCTGCAGACTTATAAATGATAACTCTCGTCCACAAATATATTGAGGGAAGGCAACGAAGAGGATTGGAAAGCAAGGCAGAATTGCAGGAAACAGATTTCAGGAGGGAGATTCGAATCGCCTTTAAAGCACAGGAAAAGCGGCAAAACCTCGACAATGATGCCCTTGGCCAAAAAGGGCGTATGCGTTTTTTCCTGAATATATTCAGGAAAAAACGCATACGCCCTTTTTGGCCAACCAAGCAACCTGGAAAGGCAAATCAGCGCGACAAAGAAGTCTCGCTTCCCATCGGTCAAAAGGGCCATGCTGAATAAAGTGTCAAAACCAGAAATGCAGGACAGGCCATGGAGAAACGGGAGCCTGGCTACGCTGATGGGAGGGATGTAAATTGCCAACAGCCACTCTGGAGAAGTGTACGGTGTGTCCTGAAACATCTAAAAAACTCAGCTTAGAGAGCACAGGGCACTTCCACTCATGGGCGTATAAATTGGGAAAACTAAAAATCAGCAAGACACAGGCACCCCAAAGTTTAGGGCTGCTCTGTTGACAAGAACCTCCACTTCGTTACACCTTAAATATCCCAGGAAAGAGGAAAATGGATAAAGAAGTTGTGGTCCTTATGTACAATGCAATATCACTCAGCCATGAAATCAACGTCATAAGGCTAGTAGCAGCATGATGAGTGGATTTAGGTACGACGATTCTAAGTGAAATAAGTCACACAGAAAAAGACCCTTATCATAAGATATCACTTATAGAGGGAATGTAAAAACCGCTACCCTTGAACTGAATTACAAAACAGAACAGAGTCCCACGTTTAGAAAACACACTATGGCTGCTTAACGGGAAAGGTGAGGTGGGGTGATGCATAAAACAAGGGTTTCAAATTAGGTCAGATACCGTTCCATAAACCCAATATGTAATAGCCAAGACCTACTCCTTGATCAGTGAATTGGACTCAACACCCCCTATTCACCGCCCAAGAATATATCTGACTAGTAAGAAGCTTAAAACCTATGTTTTGATATCTCTCTGTAAGTGAGTCAAGTGGGTGTAAAGCGGCAGAAACACAGCAGTGAAAAGCAGCTAAACCCCATTATAAAAATCAATTACTTTTAAAAACCCGTGAAACAAAGACAGTGAAAGAGAGAGAAATTCTTACAAAATTCGTTCAGGGGCTGTGATGCCACCTGGATTGACCATATCTAGACCCACAGCTGATGGAGACATAAGGGTGGACACTCTTGGGGCTGAGAGGTTTGGTGAGGTTGGGTGAGGAAACGCAGACCCTTTAAAGTAATACTGCGTGGTTCCCATCCCAAGGGTCCCAAATCTCCAGGTTCAAGGGCATCTTCCTACATCGAAAACATGCATGAGAAACCCAGAAGATGGTACACCGTGTGATCGGGAACGGTTTCCAAAACGCACCTCATTTCTCATCTCCTTATGCTCGGGTTCGCCATTCCAGCCGCTTTAGTAGCAATCTCCCTCCTTGGAGAATCAGCACCTTTAACCTCCTGTTCCGTACAGGTTGCAATTTGTCCTGAGGATGAACGGGAAGAGTGGGAACCAATGAGAGACTAGCTCTAGGTGTTGGGACAGGCACAGGTCACTCTACTTCCCCATCAGGAAGAAGAATTAACCACAGGCTCAGCCTGCCGCCCGGGACCAGAATAGGGCCTGAAGCAATCCTGCGCTTTTGCGGCCAGCTCCCAAGGAAGCGAGTTGAAAAATGGAGCTCAGGGGCACTGCAATTCACAAACCTGCAGACTTATAAATGATAACTCTCGTCCACAAATATATTGAGGGAAGGCAACGAAGAGGATTGGAAAGCAAGGCAGAATTGCAGGAAACAGATTTCAGGAGGGAGATTCGAATCGCCTTTAAAGCACAGGAAAAGCGGCAAAACCTCGACAATGATGCCCTTGGCCAAAAAGGGCGTATGCGTTTTTTCCTGAATATATTCAGGAAAAAACGCATACGCCCTTTTTGGCCAACCAAGCAACCTGGAAAGGCAAATCAGCGCGACAAAGAAGTCTCGCTTCCCATCGGTCAAAAGGGCCATGCTGAATAAAGTGTCAAAACCAGAAATGCAGGACAGGCCATGGAGAAACGGGAGCCTGGCTACGCTGATGGGAGGGATGTAAATTGCCAACAGCCACTCTGGAGAAGTGTACGGTGTGTCCTGAAACATCTAAAAAACTCAGCTTAGAGAGCACAGGGCACTTCCACTCATGGGCGTATAAATTGGGAAAACTAAAAATCAGCAAGACACAGGCACCCCAAAGTTTAGGGCTGCTCTGTTGACAAGAACCTCCACTTCGTTACACCTTAAATATCCCAGGAAAGAGAAAAATGGATAAAGAAGTTGTGGTCCTTATGTACAATGGAATATCACTCAGCCATGAAATCAACGTCATAAGGCTAGTAGCAGCATGATGAGTGGATTTAGGTACGACGATTCTAAGTGAAATAAGTCACACAGAAAAAGACACTTATCATAAGATATCACTTATAGAGGGAATGTAAAAACCGCTACCCTTGAACTGAATTACAAAACAGAACAGAGTCCCACGTTTAGAAAACACACTATGGCTGCTTAACGGGAAAGGTGAGGTGGGGTGATGCATAAAACAAGGGTTTCAAATTAGGTCAGATACCGTTCCATAAACCCAATATGTAATAGCCAAGACCTACTCCTTGATCAGTGAATTGGACTCAACACCCCCTATTCACCGCCCAAGAATATATCTGACTAGTAAGAAGCTTAAAACCTATGTTTTGATATCTCTCTGTAAGTGAGTCAAGTGGGTGTAAAGCGGCAGAAACACAGCAGTGAAAAGCAGCTAAACCCCATTATAAAAATCAATTACTTTTAAAAACCCGTGAAACAAAGACAGTGAAAGAGAGAGAAATTCTTACAAAATTCGTTCAGGGGCTGTGATGCCACCTGGATTGACCATATCTAGACCCACAGCTGATGGAGACATAAGGGTGGACACTCTTGGGGCTGAGAGGTTTGGTGAGGTTGGGTGAGGAAACGCAGACCCTTTAAAGTAATACTGCGTGGTTCCCATCCCAAGGGTCCCAAATCTCCAGGTTCAAGGGCATCTTCCTACATCGAAAACATGCATGAGAAACCCAGAAGATGGTACACCGTGTGATCGGGAAAGGTTTCCAAAACGCACCTCATTTCTCATCTCCTTATGCTCGGGTTCGCCATTCCAGCCGCTTTAGTAGCAATCTCCCTCCTTGGAGAATCAGCACCTTTAACCTCCTGTTCCGTACAGGTTGCAATTTGTCCTGAGGATGAACGGGAAGAGTGGTAACCAATGAGAGACTAGCTCTAGGTGTTGGGACAGGCACAGGTCACTCTACTTCCCCATCAGGAAGAAGAATTAACCACAGGCTCAGCCTGCCGCCCGGGACCAGAATAGGGCCTGAAGCAATCCTGCGCTTTTGCGGCCAGCTCCCAAGAAAGCGAGTTGAAAAATGGAGCTCAGGGGCACTGCAATTCACAAACCTGCAGACTTATAAATGATAACTCTCGTCCACAAATATATTGAGGGAAGGCAACGAAGAGGATTGGAAAGCAAGGCAGAATTGCAGGAAACAGATTTCAGGAGGGAGATTCGAATCGCCTTTAAAGCACAGGAAAAGCGGCAAAACCTCGACAATGATGCCCTTGGCCAAAAAGGGCGTATGCGTTTTTTCCTGAATATATTCAGGAAAAAACGCATACGCCCTGTTTGGCCAACCAAGCAACCTGGAAAGGCAAATCAGCGCTACAAAGAAGTCTCGCTTCCCATCGGTCAAAAGGGCCATGCTGAATAAAGTGTCAAAACCAGAAATGCAGGACAGGCCATGGAGAAACGGGAGCCTGGCTACGCTGATGGGAGGGATGTAAATTGCCAACAGCCACTCTGGAGAAGTGTACGGTGTGTCCTGAAACATCTAAAAAACTCAGCTTAGAGAGCACAGGGCACTTCCACTCATGGGCGTATAAATTGGGAAAACTAAAAATCAGCAAGACACAGGAACCCCAAAGTTTAGGGCTGCTCTGTTGACAAGAACCTCCACTTCGTTACACCTTAAATATCCCAGGAAAGAGGAAAATGGATAAAGAAGTTGTGGTCCTTATGTACAATGGAATATCACTCAGCCATGAAATCAACGTCATAAGGCTAGTAGCAGCATGATGAGTGGATTTAGGTACGACGATTCTAAGTGAAATAAGTCACACAGAAAAAGACACTTATCATAAGATATCACTTATAGAGGGAATGTAAAAACCGCTACCCTTGAACTGAATTACAAAACAGAACAGAGTCCCACGTTTAGAAAACACACTATGGCTGTTTAACGGGAAAGGTGAGGTGGGGTGATGCATAAAACAAGGGTTTCAAATTAGGTCAGATACCGTTCCATAAACCCAATATGTAATAGCCAAGACCTACTCCTTGATCAGTGAATTGGACTCAACACCCCCTATTCACCGCCCAAGAATATATCTGACTAGTAAGAAGCTTAAAACCTATGTTTTGATATCTCTCTGTAAGTGAGTCAAGTGGGTGTAAAGCGGCAGAAACACAGCAGTGAAAAGCAGCTAAACCCCATTATAAAAATCAATTACTTTTAAAAACCCGTGAAACAAAGACAGTGAAAGAGAGAGAAATTCTTACAAAATTCGTTCAGGGGCTGTGATGCCACCTGGATTGACCATATCTAGACCCATAGCTGATGGAGACATAAGGGTGGACACTCTTGGGGCTGAGAGGTTTGGTGAGGTTGGGTGAGGAAACGCAGACCCTTTAAAGTAATACTGCGTGGTTCCCATCCCAAGGGTCCCAAATCTCCAGGTTCAAGGGCATCTTCCTACATCGAAAACATGCATGAGAAACCCAGAAGATGGTACACCGTGTGATCGGGAAAGGTTTCCAAAACGCACCTCATTTCTCATCTCCTTATGCTCGGGTTCGCCATTCCAGCCGCTTTAGTAGCAATCTCCCTCCTTGGAGAATCAGCACCTTTAACCTCCTGTTCCGTACAGGTTGCAATTTGTCCTGAGGATGAACGGGAAGAGTGGTAACCAATGAGAGACTAGCTCTAGGTGTTGGGACAGGCACAGGTCACTCTACTTCCCCATCAGGAAGAAGAATTAACCACAGGCTCAGCCTGCCGCCCGGGACCAGAATAGGGCCTGAAGCAATCCTGCGCTTTTGCGGCCAGCTCCCAAGAAAGCGAGTTGAAAAATGGAGCTCAGGGGCACTGCAATTCACAAACCTGCAGACTTATAAATGATAACTCTCGTCCACAAATATATTGAGGGAAGGCAACGAAGAGGATTGGAAAGCAAGGCAGAATTGCAGGAAACAGATTTCAGGAGGGAGATTCGAATCGCCTTTAAAGCACAGGAAAAGCGGCAAAACCTCGACAATGATGCCCTTGGCCAAAAAGGGCGTATGCGTTTTTTCCTGAATATATTCAGGAAAAAACGCATACGCCCTGTTTGGCCAACCAAGCAACCTGGAAAGGCAAATCAGCGCTACAAAGAAGTCTCGCTTCCCATCGGTCAAAAGGGCCATGCTGAATAAAGTGTCAAAACCAGAAATGCAGGACAGGCCATGGAGAAACGGGAGCCTGGCTACGCTGATGGGAGGGATGTAAATTGCCAACAGCCACTCTGGAGAAGTGTACGGTGTGTCCTGAAACATCTAAAAAACTCAGCTTAGAGAGCACAGGGCACTTCCACTCATGGGCGTATAAATTGGGAAAACTAAAAATCAGCAAGACACAGGAACCCCAAAGTTTAGGGCTGCTCTGTTGACAAGAACCTCCACTTCGTTACACCTTAAATATCCCAGGAAAGAGGAAAATGGATAAAGAAGTTGTGGTCCTTATGTACAATGGAATATCACTCAGCCATGAAATCAACGTCATAAGGCTAGTAGCAGCATGATGAGTGGATTTAGGTACGACGATTCTAAGTGAAATAAGTCACACAGAAAAAGACACTTATCATAAGATATCACTTATAGAGGGAATGTAAAAACCGCTACCCTTGAACTGAATTACAAAACAGAACAGAGTCCCACGTTTAGAAAACACACTATGGCTGTTTAACGGGAAAGGTGAGGTGGGGTGATGCATAAAACAAGGGTTTCAAATTAGGTCAGATACCGTTCCATAAACCCAATATGTAATAGCCAAGACCTACTCCTTGATCAGTGAATTGGACTCAACACCCCCTATTCACCGCCCAAGAATATATCTGACTAGTAAGAAGCTTAAAACCTATGTTTTGATATCTCTCTGTAAGTGAGTCAAGTGGGTGTAAAGCGGCAGAAACACAGCAGTGAAAAGCAGCTAAACCCCATTATAAAAATCAATTACTTTTAAAAACCCGTGAAACAAAGACAGTGAAAGAGAGAGAAATTCTTACAAAATTCGTTCAGGGGCTGTGATGCCACCTGGATTGACCATATCTAGACCCATAGCTGATGGAGACATAAGGGTGGACACTCTTGGGGCTGAGAGGTTTGGTGAGGTTGGGTGAGGAAACGCAGACCCTTTAAAGTAATACTGCGTGGTTCCCATCCCAAGGGTCCCAAATCTCCAGGTTCAAGGGCATCTTCCTACATCGAAAACATGCATGAGAAACCCAGAAGATGGTACACCGTGTCATCGGGAACGGTTTCCAAAACGCACCTCATTTCTCATCTCCTTATGCTCGGGTTCGCCATTCCAGCCGCTTTAGTAGCAATCTCCCTCCTTGGAGAATCAGCACTTTTAACCTCCTGTTCCGTACAGGTTGCAATTTGTCCTGAGGATGAACGGGAAGAGTGGGAACCAATGAGAGACTAGCTCTAGGTGTTGGGACAGGCACAGGTCACTCTACTTCCCCATCAGGAAGAAGAATTAACCACAGGCTCAGCCTGCCGCCCGGGACCAGAATAGGGCCTGAAGCAATCCTGCGCTTTTGCGGCCAGCTCCCAAGAAAGCGAGTTGAAAAATGGAGCTCAGGGGCACTGCAATTCACAAACCTGCAGACTTATAAATGATAACTCTCGTCCACAAATATATTGAGGGAAGGCAACGAAGAGGATTGGAAAGCAAGGCAGAATTGCAGGAAACAGATTTCAGGAGGGAGATTCGAATCGCCTTTAAAGCACAGGAAAAGCGGCAAAACCTCGACAATGATGCCCTTGGCCAAAAAGGGCGTATGCGTTTTTTCCTGAATATATTCAGGAAAAAACGCATACGCCCTTTTTGGCCAACCAAGCAACCTGGAAAGGCAAATCAGCGCTACAAAGAAGTCTCGCTTCCCATCGGTCAAAAGGGCCATGCTGAATAAAGTGTCAAAACCAGAAATGCAGGACAGGCCATGGAGAAACGGGAGCCTGGCTACGCTGATGGGAGGGATGTAAATTGCCAACAGCCACTCTGGAGAAGTGTACGGTGTGTCCTGAAACATCTAAAAAACTCAGCTTAGAGAGCACAGGGCACTTCCACTCATGGGCGTATAAATTGGGAAAACTAAAAATCAGCAAGACACAGGCACCCCAAAGTTTAGGGCTGCTCTGTTGACAAGAACCTCCACTTCGTTACACCTTAAATATCCCAGGAAAGAGAAAAATGGATAAAGAAGTTGTGGTCCTTATGTACAATGGAATATCACTCAGCCATGAAATCAACATCATAAGGCTAGTAGCAGCATGATGAGTGGATTTAGGTACGACGATTCTAAGTGAAATAAGTCACACAGAAAAAGACACTTATCATAAGATATCACTTATAGAGGGAATGTAAAAACCGCTACCCTTGAACTGAATTACAAAACAGAACAGAGTCCCACGTTTAGAAAACACACTATGGCTGCTTAACGGGAAAGGTGAGGTGGGGTGATGCATAAAACAAGGGTTTCAAATTAGGTCAGATACCGTTCCATAAACCCAATATGTAATAGCCAAGACCTACTCCTTGATCAGTGAATTGGACTCAACACCCCCTATTCACCGCCCAAGAATATATCTGACTAGTAAGAAGCTTAAAACCTATGTTTTGATATCTCTCTGTAAGTGAGTCAAGTGGGTGTAAAGCGGCAGAAACACAGCAGTGAAAAGCAGCTAAACCCCATTATAAAAATCAATTACTTTTAAAAACCCGTGAAACAAAGACAGTGAAAGAGAGAGAAATTCTTACAAAATTCGTTCAGGGGCTGTGATGCCACCTGGATTGACCATATCTAGACCCACAGCTGATGGAGACATAAGGGTGGACACTCTTGGGGCTGAGAGGTTTGGTGAGGTTGGGTGAGGAAACGCAGACCCTTTAAAGTAATACTGCGTGGTTCCCATCCCAAGGGTCCCAAATCTCCAGGTTCAAGGGCATCTTCCTACATCGAAAACATGCATGAGAAACCCAGAAGATGGTACACCGTGTGATCGGGAAAGGTTTCCAAAACGCACCTCATTTCTCATCTCCTTATGCTCGGGTTCGCCATTCCAGCCGCTTTAGTAGCAATCTCCCTCCTTGGAGAATCAGCACTTTTAACCTCCTGTTCCGTACAGGTTGCAATTTGTCCTGAGGATGAACGGGAAGAGTGGGAACCAATGAGAGACTAGCTCTAGGTGTTGGGACAGGCACAGGTCACTCTACTTCCCCATCAGGAAGAAGAATTAACCACAGGCTCAGCCTGCCGCCCGGGACCAGAATAGGGCCTGAAGCAATCCTGCGCTTTTGCGGCCAGCTCCCAAGAAAGCGAGTTGAAAAATGGAGCTCAGGGGCACTGCAATTCACAAACCTGCAGACTTATAAATGATAACTCTCGTCCACAAATATATTGAGGGAAGGCAACGAAGAGGATTGGAAAGCAAGGCAGAATTGCAGGAAACAGATTTCAGGAGGGAGATTCGAATCGCCTTTAAAGCACAGGAAAAGCGGCAAAACCTCGACAATGATGCCCTTGGCCAAAAAGGGCGTATGCGTTTTTTCCTGAATATATTCAGGAAAAAACGCATACGCCCTTTTTGGCCAACCAAGCAACCTGGAAAGGCAAATCAGCGCGACAAAGAAGTCGCGCTTCCCATCGGTCAAAAGGGCCATGCTGAATAAAGTGTCAAAACCAGAAATGCAGGACAGGCCATGGAGAAACGGGAGCCTGGCTACGCTGATGGGAGGGATGTAAATTGCCAACAGCCACTCTGGAGAAGTGTACGGTGTGTCCTGAAACATCTAAAAAACTCAGCTTAGAGAGCACAGGGCACTTCCACTCATGGGCGTATAAATTGGGAAAACTAAAAATCAGCAAGACACAGGCACCCCAAAGTTTAGGGCTGCTCTGTTGACAAGAACCTCCACTTCGTTACACCTTAAATATCCCAGGAAAGAGGAAAATGGATAAAGAAGTTGTGGTCCTTATGTACAATGGAATATCACTCAGCCATGAAATCAACGTCATAAGGCTAGTAGCAGCATGATGAGTGGATTTAGGTACGACGATTCTAAGTGAAATAAGTCACACAGAAGAAGACACTTATCATAAGATATCACTTATAGAGGGAATGTAAAAACCGCTACCCTTGAACTGAATTACAAAACAGAACAGAGTCCCACGTTTAGAAAACACACTATGGCTGCTTAACGGGAAAGGTGAGGTGGGGTGATGCATAAAACAAGGGTTTCAAATTAGGTCAGGTACCGTTCCATAAACCCAATATGTAATAGCCAAGACCTACTCCTTGATCAGTGAATTGGACTCAACACCCCCTATTCACCGCCCAAGAATATATCTGACTAGTAAGAAGCTTAAAACCTATGTTTTGATATCTCTCTGTAAGTGAGTCAAGTGGGTGTAAAGCGGCAGAAACACAGCAGTGAAAAGCAGCTAAACCCCATTATAAAAATCAATTACTTTTAAAAACCCGTGAAACAAAGACAGTGAAAGAGAGAGAAATTCTTACAAAATTCGTTCAGGGGCTGTGATGCCACCTGGATTGACCATATCTAGACCCACAGCTGATGGAGACATAAGGGTGGACACTCTTGGGGCTGAGAGGTTTGGTGAGGTTGGGTGAGGAAACGCAGACCCTTTAAAGTAATACTGCGTGGTTCCCATCCCAAGGGTCCCAAATCTCCAGGTTCAAGGGCATCTTCCTACATCGAAAACATGCATGAGAAACCCAGAAGATGGTACACCGTGTGATCGGGAACGGTTTCCAAAACGCACCTCATTTCTCATCTCCTTATGCTCGGGTTCGCCATTCCAGCCGCTTTAGTAGCAATCTCCCTCCTTGGAGAATCAGCACTTTTAACCTCCTGTTCCGTACAGGTTGCAATTTGTCCTGAGGATGAACGGGAAGAGTGGGAACCAATGAGAGACTAGCTCTAGGTGTTGGGACAGGCACAGGTCACTCTACTTCCCCATCAGGAAGAAGAATTAACCACAGGCTCAGCCTGCCGCCCGGGACCAGAATAGGGCCTGAAGCAATCCTGCGCTTTTGCGGCCAGCTCCCAAGAAAGCGAGTTGAAAAATGGAGCTCAGGGGCACTGCAATTCACAAACCTGCAGACTTATAAATGATAACTCTCGTCCACAAATATATTGAGGGAAGGCAACGAAGAGGATTGGAAAGCAAGGCAGAATTGCAGGAAACAGATTTCAGGAGGGAGATTCGAATCGCCTTTAAAGCACAGGAAAAGCGGCAAAACCTCGACAATGATGCCCTTGGCCAAACAAGGCGTGTGCGTTTTTTCCTGAATATATTCAGGAAAAAACGCATACGCCCTGTTTGGCCAACCAAGCAACCTGGAAAGGCAAATCTGCGCTACAAAGAAGTCTCGCTTCCCATCGGTCAAAAGGGCCATGCTGAATAAAGTGTCAAAACCAGAAATGCAGGACAGGCCATGGAGAAACGGGAGCCTGGCTACGCTGATGGGAGGGATGTAAATTGCCAACAGCCACTCTGGAGAAGTGTACGGTGTGTCCTGAAACATCTAAAAAACTCAGCTTAGAGAGCACAGGGCACTTCCACTCATGGGCGTATAAATTGGGAAAACTAAAAATCAGCAAGACACAGGCACCCCAAAGTTTACGGCTGCTCTGTTGACAAGAACCTCCACTTCGTTACACCTTAAATATCCCAGGAAAGAGGAAAATGGATAAAGAAGTTGTGGTCCTTATGTACAATGGAATATCACTCAGCCATGAAATCAACGTCATAAGGCTAGTAGCAGCATGATGAGTGGATTTAGGTACGACGATTCTAAGTGAAATAAGTCACACAGAAAAAGACACTTATCATAAGATATCACTTATAGAGGGAATGTAAAAACCGCTACCCTTGAACTGAATTACAAAACAGAACAGAGTCCCACGTTTAGAAAACACACTATGGCTGCTTAACGGGAAAGGTGAGGTGGGGTGATGCATAAAACAAGGGTTTCAAATTAGGTCAGATACCGTTCCATAAACCCAATATGTAATAGCCAAGACCTACTCCTTGATCAGTGAATTGGACTCAACACCCCCTATTCACCGCCCAAGAATATATCTGACTAGTAAGAAGCTTAAAACCTATGTTTTGATATCTCTCTGTAAGTGAGTCAAGTGGGTGTAAAGCGGCAGAAACACAGCAGTGAAAAGCAGCTAAACCCCATTATAAAAATCAATTACTTTTAAAAACCCGTGAAACAAAGACAGTGAAAGAGAGAGAAATTCTTACAAAATTCGTTCAGGGGCTGTGATGCCACCTGGATTGACCATATCTAGACCCACAGCTGATGGAGACATAAGGGTGGACACTCTTGGGGCTGAGAGGTTTGGTGAGGTTGGGTGAGGAAACGCAGACCCTTTAAAGTAATACTGCGTGGTTCCCATCCCAAGGGTCCCAAATCTCCAGGTTCAAGGGCATCTTCCTACATCGAAAACATGCATGAGAAACCCAGAAGATGGTACACCGTGTGATCGGGAACGGTTTCCAAAACGCACCTCATTTCTCATCTCCTTATGCTCGGGTTCGCCATTCCAGCCGCTTTAGTAGCAATCTCCCTCCTTGGAGAATCAGCACCTTTAACCTCCTGTTCCGTACAGGTTGCAATTTGTCCTGAGGATGAACGGGAAGAGTGGGAACCAATGAGAGACTAGCTCTAGGTGTTGGGACAGGCACAGGTCACTCTACTTCCCCATCAGGAATAAGAATTAACCAGAGGCTCAGCCTGCCGCCCGGGACCAGAATAGGGCCTGAAGCAATCCTGCGCTTTTGCGGCCAGCTCCCAAGGAAGCGAGTTGAAAAATGGAGCTCAGGGGCACTGCAATTCACAAACCTGCAGACTTATAAATGATAACTCTCGTCCACAAATATATTGAGGGAAGGCAACGAAGAGGATTGGAAAGCAAGGCAGAATTGCAGGAAACAGATTTCAGGAGGGAGATTCGAATCGCCTTTAAAGCACAGGAAAAGCGGCAAAACCTCGACAATGATGCCCTTGGCCAAAAAGGGCGTATGCGTTTTTTCCTGAATATATTCAGGAAAAAACGCATACGCCCTTTTTGGCCAACCAAGCAACCTGGAAAGGCAAATCAGCGCGACAAAGAAGTCTCGCTTCCCATCGGTCAAAAGGGCCATGCTGAATAAAGTGTCAAAACCAGAAATGCAGGACAGGCCATGGAGAAACGGGAGCCAGGCTACGCTGATGGGAGGGATGTAAATTGCCAACAGCCACTCTGGAGAAGTGTACGGTGTGTCCTGAAACATCTAAAAAACTCAGCTTAGAGAGCACAGGGCACTTCCACTCATGGGCGTATAAATTGGGAAAACTAAAAATCAGCAAGACACAGGCACCCCAAAGTTTAGGGCTGCTCTGTTGACAAGAACCTCCACTTCGTTACACCTTAAATATCCCAGGAAAGAGAAAAATGGATAAAGAAGTTGTGGTCCTTATGTACAATGGAATATCACTCAGCCATGAAATCAACATCATAAGGCTAGTAGCAGCATGATGAGTGGATTTAGGTACGACGATTCTAAGTGAAATAAGTCACACAGAAAAAGACACTTATCATAAGATATCACTTATAGAGGGAATGTAAAAACCGCTACCCTTGAACTGAATTACAAAACAGAACAGAGTCCCACGTTTAGAAAACACACTATGGCTGCTTAACGGGAAAGGTGAGGTGGGGTGATGCATAAAACAAGGGTTTCAAATTAGGTCAGATACCGTTCCATAAACCCAATATGTAATAGCCAAGACCTACTCCTTGATCAGTGAATTGGACTCAACACCCCCTATTCACCGCCCAAGAATATATCTGACTAGTAAGAAGCTTAAAACCTATGTTTTGATATCTCTCTGTAAGTGTGTCAAGTGGGTGTAAAGCGGCAGAAACACAGCAGTGAAAAGCAGCTAAACCCCATTATAAAAATCAATTACTTTTAAAAACCCGTGAAACAAAGACAGTGAAAGAGAGAGAAATTCTTACAAAATTCGTTCAGGGGCTGTGATGCCACCTGGATTGACCATATCTAGACCCACAGCTGATGGAGACATAAGGGTGGACACTCTTGGGGCTGAGAGGTTTGGTGAGGTTGGGTGAGGAAACGCAGACCCTTTAAAGTAATACTGCGTGGTTCCCATCCCAAGGGTCCCAAATCTCCAGGTTCAAGGGCATCTTCCTACATCGAAAACATGCATGAGAAACCCAGAAGATGGTACACCGTGTGATCGGGAACGGTTTCCAAAACGCACCTCATTTCTCATCTCCTTATGCTCGGGTTCGCCATTCCAGCCGCTTTAGTAGCAATCTCCCTCCTTGGAGAATCAGCACTTTTAACCTCCAGTTCCGTACAGGTTGCAATTTGTCCTGAGGATGAACGGGAAGAGTGGGAACCAATGAGAGACTAGCTCTAGGTGTTGGGACAGGCACAGGTCACTCTACTTCCCCATCAGGAAGAAGAATTAACCACAGGCTCAGCCTGCCGCCCGGGACCAGAATAGGGCCTGAAGCAATCCTGCGCTTTTGCGGCCAGCTCCCAAGAAAGCGAGTTGAAAAATGGAGCTCAGGGGCACTGCAATTCACAAACCTGCAGACTTATAAATGATAACTCTCGTCCACAAATATATTGAGGGAAGGCAACGAAGAGGATTGGAAAGCAAGGCAGAATTGCAGGAAACAGATTTCAGGAGGGAGATTCGAATCGCCTTTAAAGCACAGGAAAAGCGGCAAAACCTCGACAATGATGCCCTTGGCCAAAAAGGGCGTATGCGTTTTTTCCTGAATATATTCAGGAAAAAACGCATACGCCCTTTTTGGCCAACCAAGCAACCTGGAAAGGCAAATCAGCGCGACAAAGAAGTCTCGCTTCCCATCGGTCAAAAGGGCCATGCTGAATAAAGTGTCAAAACCAGAAATGCAGGACAGGCCATGGAGAAACGGGAGCCTGGCTACGCTGATGGGAGGGATGTAAATTGCCAACAGCCACTCTGGAGAAGTGTACGGTGTGTCCTGAAACATCTAAAAAACTCAGCTTAGAGAGCACAGGGCACTTCCACTCATGGGCGTATAAATTGGGAAAACTAAAAATCAGCAAGACACAGGCACCCCAAAGTTTAGGGCTGCTCTGTTGACAAGAACCTCCACTTCGTTACACCTTAAATATCCCAGGAAAGAGGAAAATGGATAAAGAAGTTGTGGTCCTTATGTACAATGCAATATCACTCAGCCATGAAATCAACGTCATAAGGCTAGTAGCAGCATGATGAGTGGATTTAGGTACGACGATTCTAAGTGAAATAAGTCACACAGAAAAAGACACTTATCATAAGATATCACTTATAGAGGGAATGTAAAAACCGCTACCCTTGAACTGAATTACAAAACAGAACAGAGTCCCACGTTTAGAAAACACACTATGGCTGCTTAACGGGAAAGGTGAGGTGGGGTGATGCATAAAACAAGGGTTTCAAATTAGGTCAGATACCGTTCCATAAACCCAATATGTAATAGCCAAGACCTACTCCTTGATCAGTGAATTGGACTCAACACCCCCTATTCACCGCCCAAGAATATATCTGACTAGTAAGAAGCTTAAAACCTATGTTTTGATATCTCTCTGTAAGTGAGTCAAGTGGGTGTAAAGCGGCAGAAACACAGCAGTGAAAAGCAGCTAAACCCCATTATAAAAATCAATTACTTTTAAAAACCCGTGAAACAAAGACAGTGAAAGAGAGAGAAATTCTTACAAAATTCGTTCAGGGGCTGTGATGCCACCTGGATTGACCATATCTAGACCCACAGCTGATGGAGACATAAGGGTGGACACTCTTGGGGCTGAGAGGTTTGGTGAGGTTGGGTGAGGAAACGCAGACCCTTTAAAGTAATACTGCGTGGTTCCCATCCCAAGGGTCCCAAATCTCCAGGTTCAAGGGCATCTTCCTACATCGAAAACATGCATGAGAAACCCAGAAGATGGTACACCGTGTGATCGGGAACGGTTTCCAAAACGCACCTCATTTCTCATCTCCTTATGCTCGGGTTCGCCATTCCAGCCGCTTTAGTAGCAATCTCCCTCCTTGGAGAATCAGCACCTTTAACCTCCTGTTCCGTACAGGTTGCAATTTGTCCTGAGGATGAACGGGAAGAGTGGGAACCAATGAGAGACTAGCTCTAGGTGTTGGGACAGGCACAGGTCACTCTACTTCCCCATCAGGAATAAGAATTAACCACAGGCTCAGCCTGCCGCCCGGGACCAGAATAGGGCCTGAAGCAATCCTGCGCTTTTGCGGCCAGCTCCCAAGGAAGCGAGTTGAAAAATGGAGCTCAGGGGCACTGCAATTCACAAACCTGCAGACTTATAAATGATAACTCTCGTCCACAAATATATTGAGGGAAGGCAACGAAGAGGATTGGAAAGCAAGGCAGAATTGCAGGAAACAGATTTCAGGAGGGAGATTCGAATCGCCTTTAAAGCACAGGAAAAGCGGCAAAACCTCGACAATGATGCCCTTGGCCAAAAAGGGCGTATGCGTTTTTTCCTGAATATATTCAGGAAAAAACGCATACGCCCTTTTTGGCCAACCAAGCAACCTGGAAAGGCAAATCAGCACGACAAAGAAGTCTCGCTTCCCATCGGTCAAAAGGGCCATGCTGAATAAAGTGTCAAAACCAGAAATGCAGGACAGGCCATGGAGAAACGGGAGCCTGGCTACGCTGATGGGAGGGATGTAAATTGCCAACAGCCACTCTGGAGAAGTGTACGGTGTGTCCTGAAACATCTAAAAAACTCAGCTTAGAGAGCACAGGGCACTTCCACTCATGGGCGTATAAATTGGGAAAACTAAAAATCAGCAAGACACAGGCACCCCAAAGTTTAGGGCTGCTCTGTTGACAAGAACCTCCACTTCGTTACACCTTAAATATCCCAGGAAAGAGAAAAATGGATAAAGAAGTTGTGGTCCTTATGTACAATGGAATATCACTCAGCCATGAAATCAACGTCATAAGGCTAGTAGCAGCATGATGAGTGGATTTAGGTACGACGATTCTAAGTGAAATAAGTCACACAGAAAAAGACACTTATCATAAGATATCACTTATAGAGGGAATGTAAAAACCGCTACCCTTGAACTGAATTACAAAACAGAACAGAGTCCCACGTTTAGAAAACACACTATGGCTGCTTAACGGGAAAGGTGAGGTGGGGTGATGCATAAAACAAGGGTTTCAAATTAGGTCAGATACCGTTCCATAAACCCAATATGTAATAGCCAAGACCTACTCCTTGATCAGTGAATTGGACTCAACACCCCCTATTCACCGCCCAAGAATATATCTGACTAGTAAGAAGCTTAAAACCTATGTTTTGATATCTCTCTGTAAGTGAGTCAAGTGGGTGTAAAGCGGCAGAAACACAGCAGTGAAAAGCAGCTAAACCCCATTATAAAAATCAATTACTTTTAAAAACCCGTGAAACAAAGACAGTGAAAGAGAGAGAAATTCTTACAAAATTCGTTCAGGGGCTGTGATGCCACCTGGATTGACCATATCTAGACCCACAGCTGATGGAGACATAAGGGTGGACACTCTTGGGGCTGAGAGGTTTGGTGAGGTTGGGTGAGGAAACGCAGACCCTTTAAAGTAATACTGCGTGGTTCCCATCCCAAGGGTCCCAAATCTCCAGGTTCAAGGGCATCTTCCTACATCGAAAACATGCATGAGAAACCCAGAAGATGGTACACCGTGTGATCGGGAAAGGTTTCCAAAACGCACCTCATTTCTCATCTCCTTATGCTCGGGTTCGCCATTCCAGCCGCTTTAGTAGCAATCTCCCTCCTTGGAGAATCAGCACCTTTAACCTCCTGTTCCGTACAGGTTGCAATTTGTCCTGAGGATGAACGGGAAGAGTGGTAACCAATGAGAGACTAGCTCTAGGTGTTGGGACAGGCACAGGTCACTCTACTTCCCCATCAGGAAGAAGAATTAACCACAGGCTCAGCCTGCCGCCCGGGACCAGAATAGGGCCTGAAGCAATCCTGCGCTTTTGCGGCCAGCTCCCAAGAAAGCGAGTTGAAAAATGGAGCTCAGGGGCACTGCAATTCACAAACCTGCAGACTTATAAATGATAACTCTCGTCCACAAATATATTGAGGGAAGGCAACGAAGAGGATTGGAAAGCAAGGCAGAATTGCAGGAAACAGATTTCAGGAGGGAGATTCGAATCGCCTTTAAAGCACAGGAAAAGCGGCAAAACCTCGACAATGATGCCCTTGGCCAAAAAGGGCGTATGCGTTTTTTCCTGAATATATTCAGGAAAAAACGCATACGCCCTGTTTGGCCAACCAAGCAACCTGGAAAGGCAAATCAGCGCTACAAAGAAGTCTCGCTTCCCATCGGTCAAAAGGGCCATGCTGAATAAAGTGTCAAAACCAGAAATGCAGGACAGGCCATGGAGAAACGGGAGCCTGGCTACGCTGATGGGAGGGATGTAAATTGCCAACAGCCACTCTGGAGAAGTGTACGGTGTGTCCTGAAACATCTAAAAAACTCAGCTTAGAGAGCACAGGGCACTTCCACTCATGGGCGTATAAATTGGGAAAACTAAAAATCAGCAAGACACAGGCACCCCAAAGTTTAGGGCTGCTCTGTTGACAAGAACCTCCACTTCGTTACACCTTAAATATCCCAGGAAAGAGGAAAATGGATAAAGAAGTTGTGGTCCTTATGTACAATGGAATATCACTCAGCCATGAAATCAACGTCATAAGGCTAGTAGCAGCATGATGAGTGGATTTAGGTACGACGATTCTAAGTGAAATAAGTCACACAGAAAAAGACACTTATCATAAGATATCACTTATAGAGGGAATGTAAAAACCGCTACCCTTGAACTGAATTACAAAACAGAACAGAGTCCCACGTTTAGAAAACACACTATGGCTGTTTAACGGGAAAGGTGAGGTGGGGTGATGAATAAAACAAGGGTTTCAAATTAGGTCAGATACCGTTCCATAAACCCAATATGTAATAGCCAAGACCTACTCCTTGATCAGTGAATTGGACTCAACACCCCCTATTCACCGCCCAAGAATATATCTGACTAGTAAGAAGCTTAAAACCTATGTTTTGATATCTCTCTGTAAGTGAGTCAAGTGGGTGTAAAGCGGCAGAAACACAGCAGTGAAAAGCAGCTAAACCCCATTATAAAAATCAATTACTTTTAAAAACCCGTGAAACAAAGACAGTGAAAGAGAGAGAAATTCTTACAAAATTCGTTCAGGGGCTGTGATGCCACCTGGATTGACCATATCTAGACCCATAGCTGATGGAGACATAAGGGTGGACACTCTTGGGGCTGAGAGGTTTGGTGAGGTTGGGTGAGGAAACGCAGACCCTTTAAAGTAATACTGCGTGGTTCCCATCCCAAGGGTCCCAAATCTCCAGGTTCAAGGGCATCTTCCTACATCGAAAACATGCATGAGAAACCCAGAAGATGGTACACCGTGTGATCGGGAACGGTTTCCAAAACGCACCTCATTTCTCATCTCCTTATGCTCGGGTTCGCCATTCCAGCCGCTTTAGTAGCAATCTCCCTCCTTGGAGAATCAGCACTTTTAACCTCCTGTTCCGTACAGGTTGCAATTTGTCCTGAGGATGAACGGGAAGAGTGGGAACCAATGAGAGACTAGCTCTAGGTGTTGGGACAGGCACAGGTCACTCTACTTCCCCATCAGGAAGAAGAATTAACCACAGGCTCAGCCTGCCGCCCGGGACCAGAATAGGGCCTGAAGCAATCCTGCGCTTTTGCGGCCAGCTCCCAAGAAAGCGAGTTGAAAAATGGAGCTCAGGGGCACTGCAATTCACAAACCTGCAGACTTATAAATGATAACTCTCGTCCACAAATATATTGAGGGAAGGCAACGAAGAGGATTGGAAAGCAAGGCAGAATTGCAGGAAACAGATTTCAGGAGGGAGATTCGAATCGCCTTTAAAGCACAGGAAAAGCGGCAAAACCTCGACAATGATGCCCTTGGCCAAAAAGGGCGTATGCGTTTTTTCCTGAATATATTCAGGAAAAAACGCATACGCCCTTTTTGGCCAACCAAGCAACCTGGAAAGGCAAATCAGCGCTACAAAGAAGTCTCGCTTCCCATCGGTCAAAAGGGCCATGCTGAATAAAGTGTCAAAACCAGAAATGCAGGACAGGCCATGGAGAAACGGGAGCCTGGCTACGCTGATGGGAGGGATGTAAATTGCCAACAGCCATTCTGGAGAAGTGTACGGTGTGTCCTGAAACATCTAAAAAACTCAGCTTAGAGAGCACAGGGCACTTCCACTCATGGGCGTATAAATTGGGAAAACTAAAAATCAGCAAGACACAGGCACCCCAAAGTTTAGGGCTGCTCTGTTGACAAGAACCTCCACTTCGTTACACCTTAAATATCCCAGGAAAGAGAAAAATGGATAAAGAAGTTGTGGTCCTTATGTACAATGGAATATCACTCAGCCATGAAATCAACATCATAAGGCTAGTAGCAGCATGATGAGTGGATTTAGGTACGACGATTCTAAGTGAAATAAGTCACACAGAAAAAGACACTTATCATAAGATATCACTTATAGAGGGAATGTAAAAACCGCTACCCTTGAACTGAATTACAAAACAGAACAGAGTCCCACGTTTAGAAAACACACTATGGCTGCTTAACGGGAAAGGTGAGGTGGGGTGATGCATAAAACAAGGGTTTCAAATTAGGTCAGATACCGTTCCATAAACCCAATATGTAATAGCCAAGACCTACTCCTTGATCAGTGAATTGGACTCAACACCCCCTATTCACCGCCCAAGAATATATCTGACTAGTAAGAAGCTTAAAACCTATGTTTTGATATCTCTCTGTAAGTGAGTCAAGTGGGTGTAAAGCGGCAGAAACACAGCAGTGAAAAGCAGCTAAACCCCATTATAAAAATCAATTACTTTTAAAAACCCGTGAAACAAAGACAGTGAAAGAGAGAGAAATTCTTACAAAATTCGTTCAGGGGCTGTGATGCCACCTGGATTGACCATATCTAGACCCACAGCTGATGGAGACATAAGGGTGGACACTCTTGGGGCTGAGAGGTTTGGTGAGGTTGGGTGAGGAAACGCAGACCCTTTAAAGTAATACTGCGTGGTTCCCATCCCAAGGGTCCCAAATCTCCAGGTTCAAGGGCATCTTCCTACATCGAAAACATGCATGAGAAACCCAGAAGATGGTACACCGTGTGATCGGGAAAGGTTTCCAAAACGCACCTCATTTCTCATCTCCTTATGCTCGGGTTCGCCATTCCAGCCGCTTTAGTAGCAATCTCCCTCCTTGGAGAATCAGCACTTTTAACCTCCTGTTCCGTACAGGTTGCAATTTGTCCTGAGGATGAACGGGAAGAGTGGGAACCAATGAGAGACTAGCTCTAGGTGTTGGGACAGGCACAGGTCACTCTACTTCCCCATCAGGAAGAAGAATTAACCACAGGCTCAGCCTGCCGCCCGGGACCAGAATAG
Organism: Balaenoptera physalus; assembly: GCF_965194825.1. Classification (NCBI taxonomy): domain Eukaryota; kingdom Metazoa; phylum Chordata; class Mammalia; order Artiodactyla; family Balaenopteridae; genus Balaenoptera; species Balaenoptera physalus. The sequence goes on from NW_028124579.1 coordinate 54,047, forward strand.
GGCGTGAAGCAATCCTGCGCTTTTGCGGCCAGCTCCCAAGAAAGCGAGTTGAAAAATGGAGCTCAGGGGCACTGCAATTCACAAACCTGCAGACTTATAAATGATAACTCTCGTCCACAAATATATTGAGGGAAGGCAACGAAGAGGATTGGAAAGCAAGGCAGAATTGCAGGAAACAGATTTCAGGAGGGAGATTCGAATCGCCTTTAAAGCACAGGAAAAGCGGCAAAACCTCGACAATGATGCCCTTGGCCAAAAAGGGCGTATGCGTTTTTTCCTGAATATATTCAGGAAAAAACGCATACGCCCTTTTTGGCCAACCAAGCAACCTGGAAAGGCAAATCAGCGCTACAAAGAAGTCGCGCTTCCCATCGGTCAAAAGGGCCATGCTGAATAAAGTGTCAAAACCAGAAATGCAGGACAGGCCATGGAGAAACGGGAGCCTGGCTACGCTGATGGGAGGGATGTAAATTGCCAACAGCCACTCTGGAGAAGTGTACGGTGTGTCCTGAAACATCTAAAAAACTCAGCTTAGAGAGCACAGGGCACTTCCACTCATGGGCGTATAAATTGGGAAAACTAAAAATCAGCAAGACACAGGCACCCCAAAGTTTAGGGCTGCTCTGTTGACAAGAACCTCCACTTCGTTACACCTTAAATATCCCAGGAAAGAGGAAAATGGATAAAGAAGTTGTGGTCCTTATGTACAATGGAATATCACTCAGCCATGAAATCAACGTCATAAGGCTAGTAGCAGCATGATGAGTGGATTTAGGTACGACGATTCTAAGTGAAATAAGTCACACAGAAGAAGACACTTATCATAAGATATCACTTATAGAGGGAATGTAAAAACCGCTACCCTTGAACTGAATTACAAAACAGAACAGAGTCCCACGTTTAGAAAACACACTATGGCTGCTTAACGGGAAAGGTGAGGTGGGGTGATGCATAAAACAAGGGTTTCAAATTAGGTCAGGTACCGTTCCATAAACCCAATATGTAATAGCCAAGACCTACTCCTTGATCAGTGAATTGGACTCAACACCCCCTATTCACCGCCCAAGAATATATCTGACTAGTAAGAAGCTTAAAACCTATGTTTTGATATCTCTCTGTAAGTGAGTCAAGTGGGTGTAAAGCGGCAGAAACACAGCAGTGAAAAGCAGCTAAACCCCATTATAAAAATCAATTACTTTTAAAAACCCGTGAAACAAAGACAGTGAAAGAGAGAGAAATTCTTACAAAATTCGTTCAGGGGCTGTGATGCCACCTGGATTGACCATATCTAGACCCACAGCTGATGGAGACATAAGGGTGGACACTCTTGGGGCTGAGAGGTTTGGTGAGGTTGGGTGAGGAAACGCAGACCCTTTAAAGTAATACTGCGTGGTTCCCATCCCAAGGGTCCCAAATCTCCAGGTTCAAGGGCATCTTCCTACATCGAAAACATGCATGAGAAACCCAGAAGATGGTACACCGTGTGATCGGGAACGGTTTCCAAAACGCACCTCATTTCTCATCTCCTTATGCTCGGGTTCGCCATTCCAGCCGCTTTAGTAGCAATCTCCCTCCTTGGAGAATCAGCACTTTTAACCTCCTGTTCCGTACAGGTTGCAATTTGTCCTGAGGATGAACGGGAAGAGTGGGAACCAATGAGAGACTAGCTCTAGGTGTTGGGACAGGCACAGGTCACTCTACTTCCCCATCAGGAAGAAGAATTAACCACAGGCTCAGCCTGCCGCCCGGGACCAGAATAGGGCCTGAAGCAATCCTGCGCTTTTGCGGCCAGCTCCCAAGAAAGCGAGTTGAAAAATGGAGCTCAGGGGCACTGCAATTCACAAACCTGCAGACTTATAAATGATAACTCTCGTCCACAAATATATTGAGGGAAGGCAACGAAGAGGATTGGAAAGCAAGGCAGAATTGCAGGAAACAGATTTCAGGAGGGAGATTCGAATCGCCTTTAAAGCACAGGAAAAGCGGCAAAACCTCGACAATGATGCCCTTGGCCAAACAGGGCGTATGCGTTTTTTCCTGAATATATTCAGGAAAAAACGCATACGCCCTGTTTGGCCAACCAAGCAACCTGGAAAGGCAAATCTGCGCTACAAAGAAGTCTCGCTTCCCATCGGTCAAAAGGGCCATGCTGAATAAAGTGTCAAAACCAGAAATGCAGGACAGGCCATGGAGAAACGGGAGCCTGGCTACGCTGATGGGAGGGATGTAAATTGCCAACAGCCACTCTGGAGAAGTGTACGGTGTGTCCTGAAACATCTAAAAAACTCAGCTTAGAGAGCACAGGGCACTTCCACTCATGGGCGTATAAATTGGGAAAACTAAAAATCAGCAAGACACAGGCACCCCAAAGTTTAGGGCTGCTCTGTTGACAAGAACCTCCACTTCGTTACACCTTAAATATCCCAGGAAAGAGGAAAATGGATAAAGAAGTTGTGGTCCTTATGTACAATGGAATATCACTCAGCCATGAAATCAACGTCATAAGGCTAGTAGCAGCATGATGAGTGGATTTAGGTACGACGATTCTAAGTGAAATAAGTCACACAGAAAAAGACACTTATCATAAGATATCACTTATAGAGGGAATGTAAAAACCGCTACCCTTGAACTGAATTACAAAACAGAACAGAGTCCCACGTTTAGAAAACACACTATGGCTGCTTAACGGGAAAGGTGAGGTGGGGTGATGCATAAAACAAGGGTTTCAAATTAGGTCAGATACCGTTCCATAAACCCAATATGTAATAGACAAGACCTACTCCTTGATCAGTGAATTGGACTCAACACCCTTTATTCACCGCCCAAGAATATATCTGACTAGTAAGAAGCTTAAAACCTATGTTTTGATATCTCTCTGTAAGTGAGTCAAGTGGGTGTAAAGCGGCAGAAACACAGCAGTGAAAAGCAGCTAAACCCCATTATAAAAATGAATTACTTTTAAAAACCCGTGAAACAAAGACAGTGAAAGAGAGAGAAATTCTTACAAAATTCGTTCAGGGGCTGTGATGCCACCTGGATTGACCATATCTAGACCCACAGCTGATGGAGACATAAGGGTGGACACTCTTGGGGCTGAGAGGTTTGGTGAGGTTGGGTGAGGAAACGCAGACCCTTTAAAGTAATACTGCGTGGTTCCCATCCCATGGGTCCCAAATCTCCAGGTTCAAGGGCATCTTCCTACATCGAAAACATGCATGAGAAACCCAGAAGATGGTACACCGTGTGATCGGGAAAGGTTTCCAAAACGCACCTCATTTCTCATCTCCTTATGCTCGGGTTCGCCATTCCAGCCGCTTTAGTAGCAATCTCCCTCCTTGGAGAATCAGCACCTTTAACCTCCTGTTCCGTACAGGTTGCAATTTGTCCTGAGGATGAACGGGAAGAGTGGGAACCAATGAGAGACTAGCTCTAGGTGTTGGGACAGGCACAGGTCACTCTACTTCCCCATCAGGAAGAAGAATTAACCACAGGCTCAGCCTGCCGCCCGGGACCAGAATAGGGCCTGAAGCAATCCTGCGCTTTTGCGGCCAGCTCCCAAGAAAGCGAGTTGAAAAATGGAGCTCAGGGGCACTGCAATTCACAAACTTGCAGACTTATAAATGATAACTCTCGTCCACAAATATATTGAGGGAAGGCAACGAAGAGGATTGGAAAGCAAGGCAGAATTGCAGGAAACAGATTTCAGGAGGGAGATTCGAATCGCCTTTAAAGCACAGGAAAAGCGGCAAAACCTCGACAATGATGCCCTTGGCCAAAAAGGGCGTATGCGTTTTTTCCTGAATATATTCAGGAAAAAACGCATACGCCCTTTTTGGCCAACCAAGCAACCTGGAAAGGCAAATCAGCGCTACAAAGAAGTCTCGCTTCCCATCGGTCAAAAGGGCCATGCTGAATAAAGTGTCAAAACCAGAAATGCAGGACAGGCCATGGAGAAACGGGAGCCTGGCTACGCTGATGGGAGGGATGTAAATTGCCAACAGCCACTCTGGAGAAGTGTACGGTGTGTCCTGAAACATCTAAAAAACTCAGCTTAGAGAGCACAGGGCACTTCCACTCATGGGCGTATAAATTGGGAAAACTAAAAATCAGCAAGACACAGGCACCCCAAAGTTTAGGGCTGCTCTGTTGACAAGAACCTCCACTTCGTTACACCTTAAATATCCCAGGAAAGAGGAAAATGGATAAAGAAGTTGTGGTCCTTATGTACAATGCAATATCACTCAGCCATGAAATCAACGTCATAAGGCTAGTAGCAGCATGATGAGTGGATTTAGGTACGACGATTCTAAGTGAAATAAGTCACACAGAAAAAGACACTTATCATAAGATATCACTTATAGAGGGAATGTAAAAACCGCTACCCTTGAACTGAATTACAAAACAGAACAGAGTCCCACGTTTAGAAAACACACTATGGCTGCTTAACGGGAAAGGTGAGGTGGGGTGATGCATAAAACAAGGGTTTCAAATTAGGTCAGATACCGTTCCATAAACCCAATATGTAATATCCAAGACCTACTCCTTGATCAGTGAATTGGACTCAACACCCCCTATTCACCGCCCAAGAATATATCTGACTAGTAAGAAGCTTAAAACCTATGTTTTGATATCTCTCTGTAAGTGAGTCAAGTGGGTGTAAAGCGGCAGAAACACAGCAGTGAAAAGCAGCTAAACCCCATTATAAAAATCAATTACTTTTAAAAACCCGTGAAACAAAGACAGTGAAAGAGAGAGAAATTCTTACAAAATTCGTTCAGGGGCTGTGATGCCACCTGGATTGACCATATCTAGACCCACAGCTGATGGAGACATAAGGGTGGACACTCTTGGGGCTGAGAGGTTTGGTGAGGTTGGGTGAGGAAACGCAGACCCTTTAAAGTAATACTGCGTGGTTCCCATCCCAAGGGTCCCAAATCTCCAGGTTCAAGGGCATCTTCCTACATCGAAAACATGCATGAGAAACCCAGAAGATGGTACACCGTGTGATCGGGAACGGTTTCCAAAACGCACCTCATTTCTCATCTCCTTATGCTCGGGTTCGCCATTCCAGCCGCTTTAGTAGCAATCTCCCTCCTTGGAGAATCAGCACCTTTAACCTCCTGTTCCGTACAGGTTGCAATTTGTCCTGAGGATGAACGGGAAGAGTGGGAACCAATGAGAGACTAGCTCTAGGTGTTGGGACAGGCACAGGTCACTCTACTTCCCCATCAGGAAGAAGAATTAACCACAGGCTCAGCCTGCCGCCCGGGACCAGAATAGGGCCTGAAGCAATGCTGCGCTTTTGCGGCCAGCTCCCAAGGAAGCGAGTTGAAAAATGGAGCTCAGGGGCACTGCAATTCACAAACCTGCAGACTTATAAATGATAACTCTCGTCCACAAATATATTGAGGGAAGGCAACGAAGAGGATTGGAAAGCAAGGCAGAATTGCAGGAAACAGATTTCAGTAGGGAGATTCGAATCGCCTTTAAAGCACAGGAAAAGCGGCAAAACCTCGACAATGATGCCCTTGGCCAAAAAGGGCGTATGCGTTTTTTCCTGAATATATTCAGGAAAAAACGCATACGCCCTTTTTGGCCAACCAAGCAACCTGGAAAGGCAAATCAGCGCTACAAAGAAGTCTCGCTTCCCATCGGTCAAAAGGGCCATGCTGAATAAAGTGTCAAAACCAGAAATGCAGGACAGGCCATGGAGAAACGGGAGCCTGGCTACGCTGATGGGAGGGATGTAAATTGCCAACAGCCACTCTGGAGAAGTGTACGGTGTGTCCTGAAACATCTAAAAAACTCAGCTTAGAGAGCACAGGGCACTTCCACTCATGGGCGTATAAATTGGGAAAACTAAAAATCAGCAAGACACAGGCACCCCAAAGTTTACGGCTGCTCTGTTGACAAGAACCTCCACTTCGTTACACCTTAAATATCCCAGGAAAGAGGAAAATGGATAAAGAAGTTGTGGTCCTTATGTACAATGGAATATCACTCAGCCATGAAATCAACGTCATAAGGCTAGTAGCAGCATGATGAGTGGATTTAGGTACGACGATTCTAAGTGAAATAAGTCACACAGAAAAAGACACTTATCATAAGATATCACTTATAGAGGGAATGTAAAAACCGCTACCCTTGAACTGAATTACAAAACAGAACAGAGTCCCACGTTTAGAAAACACACTATGGCTGCTTAACGGGAAAGGTGAGGTGGGGTGATGCATAAAACAAGGGTTTCAAATTAGGTCAGATACCGTTCCATAAACCCAATATGTAATAGCCAAGACCTACTCCTTGATCAGTGAATTGGACTCAACACCCCCTATTCACCGCCCAAGAATATATCTGACTAGTAAGAAGCTTAAAACCTATGTTTTGATATCTCTCTGTAAGTGAGTCAAGTGGGTGTAAAGCGGCAGAAACACAGCAGTGAAAAGCAGCTAAACCCCATTATAAAAATCAATTACTTTTAAAAACCCGTGAAACAAAGACAGTGAAAGAGAGAGAAATTCTTACAAAATTCGTTCAGGGGCTGTGATGCCACCTGGATTGACCATATCTAGACCCACAGCTGATGGAGACATAAGGGTGGACACTCTTGGGGCTGAGAGGTTTGGTGAGGTTGGGTGAGGAAACGCAGACCCTTTAAAGTAATACTGCGTGGTTCCCATCCCAAGGGTCCCAAATCTCCAGGTTCAAGGGCATCTTCCTACATCGAAAACATGCATGAGAAACCCAGAAGATGGTACACCGTGTGATCGGGAACGGTTTCCAAAACGCACCTCATTTCTCATCTCCTTATGCTCGGGTTCGCCATTCCAGCCGCTTTAGTAGCAATCTCCCTCCTTGGAGAATCAGCACTTTTAACCTCCTGTTCCGTACAGGTTGCAATTTGTCCTGAGGATGAACGGGAAGAGTGGGAACCAATGAGAGACTAGCTCTAGGTGTTGGGACAGGCACAGGTCACTCTACTTCCCCATCAGGAAGAAGAATTAACCACAGGCTCAGCCTGCCGCCCGGGACCAGAATAGGGCCTGAAGCAATCCTGCGCTTTTGCGGCCAGCTCCCAAGAAAGCGAGTTGAAAAATGGAGCTCAGGGGCACTGCAATTCACAAACCTGCAGACTTATAAATGATAACTCTCGTCCACAAATATATTGAGGGAAGGCAACGAAGAGGATTGGAAAGCAAGGCAGAATTGCAGGAAACAGATTTCAGGAGGGAGATTCGAATCGCCTTTAAAGCACAGGAAAAGCGGCAAAACCTCGACAATGATGCCCTTGGCCAAAAAGGGCGTATGCGTTTTTTCCTGAATATATTCAGGAAAAAACGCATACGCCCTTTTTGGCCAACCAAGCAACCTGGAAAGTCAAATCAGCGCTACAAAGAAGTCTCGCTTCCCATCGGTCAAAAGGGCCATGCTGAATAAAGTGTCAAAACCAGAAATGCAGGACAGGCCATGGAGAAACGGGAGCCTGGCTACGCTGATGGGAGGGATGTAAATTGCCAACAGCCACTCTGGAGAAGTGTACGGTGTGTCCTGAAACATCTAAAAAACTCAGCTTAGAGAGCACAGGGCACTTCCACTCATGGGCGTATAAATTGGGAAAACTAAAAATCAGCAAGACACAGGCACCCCAAAGTTTAGGGCTGCTCTGTTGACAAGAACCTCCACTTCGTTACACCTTAAATATCCCAGGAAAGAGAAAAATGGATAAAGAAGTTGTGGTCCTTATGTACAATGGAATATCACTCAGCCATGAAATCAACATCATAAGGCTAGTAGCAGCATGATGAGTGGATTTAGGTACGACGATTCTAAGTGAAATAAGTCACACAGAAAAAGACACTTATCATAAGATATCACTTATAGAGGGAATGTAAAAACCGCTACCCTTGAACTGAATTACAAAACAGAACAGAGTCCCACGTTTAGAAAACACACTATGGCTGCTTAACGGGAAAGGTGAGGTGGGGTGATGCATAAAACAAGGGTTTCAAATTAGGTCAGATACCGTTCCATAAACCCAATATGTAATATCCAAGACCTACTCCTTGATCAGTGAATTGGACTCAACACCCCCTATTCACCGCCCAAGAATATATCTGACTAGTAAGAAGCTTAAAACCTATGTTTTGATATCTCTCTGTAAGTGAGTCAAGTGGGTGTAAAGCGGCAGAAACACAGCAGTGAAAAGCAGCTAAACCCCATTATAAAAATCAATTACTTTTAAAAACCCGTGAAACAAAGACAGTGAAAGAGAGAGAAATTCTTACAAAATTCGTTCAGGGGCTGTGATGCCACCTGGATTGACCATATCTAGACCCACAGCTGATGGAGACATAAGGGTGGACACTCTTGGGGCTGAGAGGTTTGGTGAGGTTGGGTGAGGAAACGCAGACCCTTTAAAGTAATACTGCGTGGTTCCCATCCCAAGGGTCCCAAATCTCCAGGTTCAAGGGCATCTTCCTACATCGAAAACATGCATGAGAAACCCAGAAGATGGTACACCGTGTGATCGGGAACGGTTTCCAAAACGCACCTCATTTCTCATCTCCTTATGCTCGGGTTCGCCATTCCAGCCGCTTTAGTAGCAATCTCCCTCCTTGGAGAATCAGCACTTTTAACCTCCTGTTCCGTACAGGTTGCAATTTGTCCTGAGGATGAACGGGAAGAGTGGGAACCAATGAGAGACTAGCTCTAGGTGTTGGGACAGGCACAGGTCACTCTACTTCCCCATCAGGAAGAAGAATTAACCACAGGCTCAGCCTGCCGACCGGGACCAGAATAGGGCCTGAAGCAATCCTGCGCTTTTGCGGCCAGCTCCCAAGGAAGCGAGTTGAAAAATGGAGCTCAGGGGCACTGCAATTCACAAACCTGCAGACTTATAAATGATAACTCTCGTCCACAAATATATTGAGGGAAGGCAACGAAGAGGATTGGAAAGCAAGGCAGAATTGCAGGAAACAGATTTCAGGAGGGAGATTCGAATCGCCTTTAAAGCACAGGAAAAGCGGCAAAACCTCGACAATGATGCCCTTGGCCAAAAAGGGCGTATGCGTTTTTTCCTGAATATATTCAGGAAAAAACGCATACGCCCTTTTTGGCCAACCAAGCAACCTGGAAAGGCAAATCAGCGCTACAACGAAGTCTCGCTTCCCATCGGTCAAAAGGGCCATGCTGAATAAAGTGTCAAAACCAGAAATGCAGGACAGGCCATGGAGAAACGGGAACCTGGCTACGCTGATGGGAGGGATGTAAATTGCCAACAGCCACTCTGGAGAAGTGTACGGTGTGTCCTGAAACATCTAAAAAACTCAGCTTAGAGAGCACAGGGCACTTCCACTCATGGGCGTATAAATTGGGAAAACTAAAAATCAGCAAGACACAGGCACCCCAAAGTTTAGGGCTGCTCTGTTGACAAGAACCTCCACTTCGTTACACCTTAAATATCCCAGGAAAGAGAAAAATGGATAAAGAAGTTGTGGTCCTTATGTACAATGGAATATCACTCAGCCATGAAATCAACATCATAAGGCTAGTAGCAGCATGATGAGTGGATTTAGGTACGACGATTCTAAGTGAAATAAGTCACACAGAAAAAGACACTTATCATAAGATATCACTTATAGAGGGAATGTAAAAACCGCTACCCTTGAACTGAATTACAAAACAGAACAGAGTCCCACGTTTAGAAAACACACTATGGCTGCTTAACGGGAAAGGTGAGGTGGGGTGATGCATAAAACAAGGGTTTCAAATTAGGTCAGATACCGTTCCATAAGCCCAATATGTAATATCCAAGACCTACTCCTTGATCAGTGAATTGGACTCAACACCCCCTATTCACCGCCCAAGAATATATCTGACTAGTAAGAAGCTTAAAACCTATGTTTTGATATCTCTCTGTAAGTGAGTCAAGTGGGTGTAAAGCGGCAGAAACACAGCAGTGAAAAGCAGCTAAACCCCATTATAAAAATCAATTACTTTTAAAAACCCGTGAAACAAAGACAGTGAAAGAGAGAGAAATTCTTACAAAATTCGTTCAGGGGCTGTGATGCCACCTGGATTGACCATATCTAGACCCACAGCTGATGGAGACATAAGGGTGGACACTCTTGGGGCTGAGAGGTTTGGTGAGGTTGGGTGAGGAAACGCAGACCCTTTAAAGTAATACTGCGTGGTTCCCATCCGAAGGGTCCCAAATCTCCAGGTTCAAGGGCATCTTCCTACATCGAAAACATGCATGAGAAACCCAGAAGATGGTACACCGTGTGATCGGGAACGGTTTCCAAAACGCACCTCATTTCTCATCTCCTTATGCTCGGGTTCGCCATTCCAGCCGCTTTAGTAGCAATCTCCCTCCTTGGAGAATCAGCACCTTTAACCTCCTGTTCCGTACAGGTTGCAATTTGTCCTGAGGATGAACGGGAAGAGCGGGAACCAATGAGAGACTAGCTCTAGGTGTTGGGACAGGCACAGGTCACTCTACTTCCCCATCAGGAAGAAGAATTAACCACAGGCTCAGCCTGCCGCCCGGGACCAGAATAGGGCCTGAAGCAATCCTGCGCTTTTGCGGCCAGCTCCCAAGGAAGCGAGTTGAAAAATGGAGCTCAGGGGCACTGCAATTCACAAACCTGCAGACTTATAAATGATAACTCTCGTCCACAAATATATTGAGGGAAGGCAACGAAGAGGATTGGAAAGCAAGGCAGAATTGCAGGAAACAGATTTCAGGAGGGAGATTCGAATCGCCTTTAAAGCACAGGAAAAGCGGCAAAACCTCGACAATGATGCCCTTGGCCAAAAAGGGCGTATGCGTTTTTTCCTGAATATATTCAGGAAAAAACGCATACGCCCTTTTTGGCCAACCAAGCAACCTGGAAAGGCAAATCAGCGCTACAAAGAAGTCTCGCTTCCCATCGGTCAAAAGGGCCATGCTGAATAAAGTGTCAAAACCAGAAATGCAGGACAGGCCATGGAGAAACGGGAGCCTGGCTACGCTGATGGGAGGGATGTAAATTGCCAACAGCCACTCTGGAGAAGTGTACGGTGTGTCCTGAAACATCTAAAAAACTCAGCTTAGAGAGCACAGGGCACTTCCACTCATGGGCGTATAAATTGGGAAAACTAAAAATCAGCAAGACACAGGCACCCCAAAGTTTAGGGCTGCTCTGTTGACAAGAACCTCCACTTCGTTACACCTTAAATATCCCAGGAAAGAGGAAAATGGATAAAGAAGTTGTGGTCCTTATGTACAATGGAATATCACTCAGCCATGAAATCAACGTCATAAGGCTAGTAGCAGCATGATGAGTGGATTTAGGTACGACGATTCTAAGTGAAATAAGTCACACAGAAAAAGACACTTATCATAAGATATCACTTATAGAGGGAATGTAAAAACCGCTACCCTTGAACTGAATTACAAAACAGAACAGAGTCCCACGTTTAGAAAACACACTATGGCTGCTTAACGGGAAAGGTGAGGTGGGGTGATGCATAAAACAAGGGTTTCAAATTAGGTCAGATACCGTTCCATAAACCCAATATGTAATAGCCAAGACCTACTCCTTGATCAGTGAATTGGACTCAACACCCCCTATTCACCGCCCAAGAATATATCTGACTAGTAAGAAGCTTAAAACCTATGTTTTGATATCTCTCTGTAAGTGAGTCAAGTGGGTGTAAAGCGGCAGAAACACAGCAGTGAAAAGCAGCTAAACCCCATTATAAAAATCAATTACTTTTAAAAACCCGTGAAACAAAGACAGTGAAAGAGAGAGAAATTCTTACAAAATTCGTTCAGGGGCTGTGATGCCACCTGGATTGACCATATCTAGACCCACAGCTGATGGAGACATAAGGGTGGACACTCTTGGGGCTGAGAGGTTTGGTGAGGTTGGGTGAGGAAACGCAGACCCTTTAAAGTAATACTGCGTGGTTCCCATCCCAAGGGTCCCAAATCTCCAGGTTCAAGGGCATCTTCCTACATCGAAAACATGCATGAGAAACCCAGAAGATGGTACACCGTGTGATCGGGAACGGTTTCCAAAACGCACCTCATTTCTCATCTCCTTATGCTCGGGTTCGCCATTCCAGCCGCTTTAGTAGCAATCTCCCTCCTTGGAGAATCAGCACTTTTAACCTCCTGTTCCGTACAGGTTGCAATTTGTCCTGAGGATGAACGGGAAGAGTGGGAACCAATGAGAGACTAGCTCTAGGTGTTGGGACAGGCACAGGTCACTCTACTTCCCCATCAGGAAGAAGAATTAACCACAGGCTCAGCCTGCCGCCCGGGACCAGAATAGGGCCTGAAGCAATCCTGCGCTTTTGCGGCCAGCTCCCAAGAAAGCGAGTTGAAAAATGGAGCTCAGGGGCACTGCAATTCACAAACCTGCAGACTTATAAATGATAACTCTCGTCCACAAATATATTGAGGGAAGGCAACGAAGAGGATTGGAAAGCAAGGCAGAATTGCAGGAAACAGATTTCAGGAGGGAGATTCGAATCGCCTTTAAAGCACAGGAAAAGCGGCAAAACCTCGACAATGATGCCCTTGGCCAAACAGGGCGTATGCGTTTTTTCCTGAATATATTCAGGAAAAAACGCATACGCCCTGTTTGGCCAACCAAGCAACCTGGAAAGGCAAATCTGCGCTACAAAGAAGTCTCGCTTCCCATCGGTCAAAAGGGCCATGCTGAATAAAGTGTCAAAACCAGAAATGCAGGACAGGCCATGGAGAAACGGGAGCCTGGCTACGCTGATGGGAGGGATGTAAATTGCCAACAGCCACTCTGGAGAAGTGTACGGTGTGTCCTGAAACATCTAAAAAACTCAGCTTAGAGAGCACAGGGCACTTCCACTCATGGGCGTATAAATTGGGAAAACTAAAAATCAGCAAGACACAGGCACCCCAAAGTTTAGGGCTGCTCTGTTGACAAGAACCTCCACTTCGTTACACCTTAAATATCCCAGGAAAGAGGAAAATGGATAAAGAAGTTGTGGTCCTTATGTACAATGGAATATCACTCAGCCATGAAATCAACGTCATAAGGCTAGTAGCAGCATGATGAGTGGATTTAGGTACGACGATTCTAAGTGAAATAAGTCACACAGAAAAAGACACTTATCATAAGATATCACTTATAGAGGGAATGTAAAAACCGCTACCCTTGAACTGAATTACAAAACAGAACAGAGTCCCACGTTTAGAAAACACACTATGGCTGCTTAACGGGAAAGGTGAGGTGGGGTGATGCATAAAACAAGGGTTTCAAATTAGGTCAGATACCGTTCCATAAACCCAATATGTAATAGCCAAGACCTACTCCTTGATCAGTGAATTGGACTCAACACCCCCTATTCACCGCCCAAGAATATATCTGACTAGTAAGAAGCTTAAAACCTATGTTTTGATATCTCTCTGTAAGTGAGTCAAGTGGGTGTAAAGCGGCAGAAACACAGCAGTGAAAAGCAGCTAAACCCCATTATAAAAATCAATTACTTTTAAAAACCCGTGAAACAAAGACAGTGAAAGAGAGAGAAATTCTTACAAAATTCGTTCAGGGGCTGTGATGCCACCTGGATTGACCATATCTAGACCCACAGCTGATGGAGACATAAGGGTGGACACTCTTGGGGCTGAGAGGTTTGGTGAGGTTGGGTGAGGAAACGCAGACCCTTTAAAGTAATACTGCGTGGTTCCCATCCCAAGGGTCCCAAATCTCCAGGTTCAAGGGCATCTTCCTACATCGAAAACATGCATGAGAAACCCAGAAGATGGTACACCGTGTGATCGGGAACGGTTTCCAAAACGCACCTCATTTCTCATCTCCTTATGCTCGGGTTCGCCATTCCAGCCGCTTTAGTAGCAATCTCCCTCCTTGGAGAATCAGCACCTTTAACCTCCTGTTCCGTACAGGTTGCAATTTGTCCTGGAGATGAACGGGAAGAGTGGGAACCAATGAGAGACTAGCTCTAGGTGTTGGGACAGGCACAGGTCACTCTACTTCCCCATCAGGAAGAAGAATTAACCACAGGCTCAGCCTGCCGCCCGGGACCAGAATAGGGCCTGAAGCAATCCTGCGCTTTTGCGGCCAGCTCCCAAGAAAGCGAGTTGAAAAATGGAGCTCAGGGGCACTGCAATTCACAAACCTGCAGACTTATAAATGATAACTCTCGTCCACAAATATATTGAGGGAAAGCAACGAAGAGGATTGGAAAGCAAGGCAGAATTGCAGGAAACAGATTTCAGGAGGGAGATTCGAATCGCCTTTAAAGCACAGGAAAAGCGGCAAAACCTCGACAATGATGCCCTTGGCCAAAAAGGGCGTATGCGTTTTTTCCTGAATATATTCAGGAAAAAACGCATACGCCCTTTTTGGCCAACCAAGCAACCTGGAAAGTCAAATCAGCGCTACAAAGAAGTCTCGCTTCCCATCGGTCAAAAGGGCCATGCTGAATAAAGTGTCAAAACCAGAAATGCAGGACAGGCCATGGAGAAACGGGAGCCTGGCTACGCTGATGGGAGGGATGTAAATTGCCAACAGCCACTCTGGAGAAGTGTACGGTGTGTCCTGAAACATCTAAAAAACTCAGCTTAGAGAGCACAGGGCACTTCCACTCATGGGCGTATAAATTGGGAAAACTAAAAATCAGCAAGACACAGGCACCCCAAAGTTTAGGGCTGCTCTGTTGACAAGAACCTCCACTTCGTTACACCTTAAATATCCCAGGAAAGAGGAAAATGGATAAAGAAGTTGTGGTCCTTATGTACAATGGAATATCACTCAGCCATGAAATCAACGTCATAAGGCTAGTAGCAGCATGATGAGTGGATTTAGGTACGACGATTCTAAGTGAAATAAGTCACACAGAAAAAGACACTTATCATAAGATATCACTTATAGAGGGAATGTAAAAACCGCTACCCTTGAACTGAATTACAAAACAGAACAGAGTCCCACGTTTAGAAAACACACTATGGCTGCTTAACGGGAAAGGTGAGGTGGGGTGATGCATAAAACAAGGGTTTCAAATTAGGTCAGATACCGTTCCATAAACCCAATATGTAATAGCCAAGACCTACTCCTTGATCAGTGAATTGGACTCAACACCCCCTATTCACCGCCCAAGAATATATCTGACTAGTAAGAAGCTTAAAACCTATGTTTTGATATCTCTCTGTAAGTGAGTCAAGTGGGTGTAAAGCGGCAGAAACACAGCAGTGAAAAGCAGCTAAACCCCATTATAAAAATCAATTACTTTTAAAAACCCGTGAAACAAAGACAGTGAAAGAGAGAGAAATTCTTACAAAATTCGTTCAGGGGCTGTGATGCCACCTGGATTGACCATATCTAGACCCACAGCTGATGGAGACATAAGGGTGGACACTCTTGGGGCTGAGAGGTTTGGTGAGGTTGGGTGAGGAAACGCAGACCCTTTAAAGTAATACTGCGTGGTTCCCATCCCAAGGGTCCCAAATCTCCAGGTTCAAGGGCATCTTCCTACATCGAAAACATGCATGAGAAACCCAGAAGATGGTACACCGTGTGATCGGGAAAGGTTTCCAAAACGCACCTCATTTCTCATCTCCTTATGCTCGGGTTCGCCATTCCAGCCGCTTTAGTAGCAATCTCCCTCCTTGGAGAATCAGCACCTTTAACCTCCTGTTCCGTACAGGTTGCAATTTGTCCTGAGGATGAACGGGAAGAGTGGGAACCAATGAGAGACTAGCTCTAGGTGTTGGGACAGGCACAGGTCACTCTACTTCCCCATCAGGAAGAAGAATTAACCAGAGGCTCAGCCTGCCGCCCGGGACCAGAATAGGGCCTGAAGCAATCCTGCGCTTTTGCGGCCAGCTCCCAAGAAAGCGAGTTGAAAAATGGAGCTCAGGGGCACTGCAATTCACAAACCTGCAGACTTATAAATGATAACTCTCGTCCACAAATATATTGAGGGAAGGCAACGAAGAGGATTGGAAAGCAAGGCAGAATTGCAGGAAACAGATTTCAGGAGGGAGATTCGAATCGCCTTTAAAGCACAGGAAAAGCGGCAAAACCTCGACAATGATGCCCTTGGCCAAAAAGGGCGTATGCGTTTTTTCCTGAATATATTCAGGAAAAAACGCATACGCCCTTTTTGGCCAACCAAGCAACCTGGAAAGGCAAATCAGCGCTACAAAGAAGTCTCGCTTCCCATCGGTCAAAAGGGCCATGCTGAATAAAGTGTCAAAACCAGAAATGCAGGACAGGCCATGGAGAAACGGGAGCCTGGCTACGCTGATGGGAGGGATGTAAATTGCCAATAGCCACTCTGGAGAAGTGTACGGTGTGTCCTGAAACATCTAAAAAACTCAGCTTAGAGAGCACAGGGCACTTCCACTCATGGGCGTATAAATTGGGAAAACTAAAAATCAGCAAGACACAGGCACCCCAAAGTTTAGGGCTGCTCTGTTGACAAGAACCTCCACTTCGTTACACCTTAAATATCCCAGGAAAGAGGAAAATGGATAAAGAAGTTGTGGTCCTTATGTACAATGGAATATCACTCAGCCATGAAATCAACGTCATAAGGCTAGTAGCAGCATGATGAGTGGATTTAGGTACGACGATTCTAAGTGAAATAAGTCACACAGAAAAAGACACTTATCATAAGATATCACTTATAGAGGGAATGTAAAAACCGCTACCCTTGAACTGAATTACAAAACAGAACAGAGTCCCACGTTTAGAAAACACACTATGGCTGCTTAACGGGAAAGGTGAGGTGGGGTGATGCATAAAACAAGGGTTTCAAATTAGGTCAGATACCGTTCCATAAACCCAATATGTAATAGCCAAGACCTACTCCTTGATCAGTGAATTGGACTCAACACCCCCTATTCACCGCCCAAGAATATATCTGACTAGTAAGAAGCTTAAAACCTATGTTTTGATATCTCTCTGTAAGTGAGTCAAGTGGGTGTAAAGCGGCAGAAACACAGCAGTGAAAAGCAGCTAAACCCCATTATAAAAATCAATTACTTTTAAAAACCCGTGAAACAAAGACAGTGAAAGAGAG